>NC_133758.1:1042500-1245000 GCF_036562045.2 Rhinolophus sinicus
GTCCAGTGTGGTGAGTGCCTGGCAGTTCCAGCCAGTGTGCTGTCTATTCCCTCAGAAATAAGAGGCACTGTTTTTATTCTTCTTAGCACTATTTAGTTAAAAATATTTCATTGGCTTATGTGCAGAGTTTAGACAGCTCGTAAAATGTGGGGTTCCAGGGACACCCCTAGACGGACACCTTCCTGAGGAAGCCAGTGGTGGTATTGGTTACTGGTGTGGACCCGGTCATCTGGCGAGCTGGGCGGGGACCGTTGGTGGGCGGGGGCTTTTGCCCTGATCCCTCTCCCAGGTCATGAAATGGGCCATGAGGCTGACCCCAGGGACGCCGGCCCCTTCACCCTGGTTCTTGCAGAGCAGGCCAATCGGACCACATGGTATTTGTGGGGGGTGGGTGGGGAGCAAGTGTCTGAGCTCCGAGCTTGTGCAAGTCCTTGGGGACCTTCTCCAGGCATGTCCTCACCACCAGGAGGAGGGAAGATTTCTTTGGATGTCTGTCTAAAGGGGGGTTTGTGGGAGTGGGCAGGGCATGGTGTTAGCCCCAGAAGCTAAGCCTTGACCAGTGAGAGGGCGCCAGGTGCCTGGGCCACACGGCCGCTGTACTGCTTCCCTTCCAGGTGGAATGCTGGAAGCTTCCACCTCCTGACCACGATGGTCAGTTCCCAGGTCAGTGTGTCTGGGCGACGGGACTGGCTGTCTGGTCAGACACCAGCCTGGGTGCTGCTGACGGGCCACGCTCAGATGGCACGGGGCTGAGGTCGGTGCACCTGGGGTACAGCACTGATGGGGTGACTCTTCGTTGTTTGGTCGTCCAGCCAGCAGTTCCATGCAGGTCAATACACTGAACAAACTGCGGTGTGAACACCCCTCCTCATCGTATTTACTGAAACCGCATTTTTATGAATTCTGATCACCAGCCTTTTGGCTCTTCCTGGTCCCAGGACCCCGTGTGTGTGACAGGCTGGAATGGCCACAGAAGGAGGCTTGCTTGGCACACGACTCTCGGGCATGACCTCCGTTTGAGGGGATTGCGCAGGACGAGAGGTGGAGCATGAAGACTGTCCTCGGTGAGTGTCCTCACTGTCACCGTGAGATCACAGATGCCAGATCGCAGGGACCGCTGAGGCCCGCCATGGGCAACGTCCGTCGGACTCGCTGTGCTTCCAAGCACAGACCACCTTCGTTCTCAAATCAAAACTGTTTGCAAATATTTATTATACAGTGTAGGCTGAAGGAATGCAAGCCTAATTTTGGAAAACATTTGAAGAAGCGTCACCAGTGTTTTTGTTGCGACGTGGAGTGTTTGTTTTACTCCTAAGGCAAGCGGTGCTGTCTGGCCTGGAGTGTGTACATTGTAATGATGTGGACACAGAAAACAGAATTTTTGCGAAATTTAATCAATGTTCACAACAGACTTTCCATGGAAAGAATTGATTATATAATGGAAACACTGCTAAAAATTAAAGGGAAAAATGGGACTTTTTAATGTTCGTAAAGTGGTCATAATGTAAGAAACGTTTTATGAAATCAGATCACATATTAAACCCAGAGAGAACATTTTCTTCTTCCATTAAAGGGCACCCTGAAAAAATTAAAGCACAAACGAAAATACTGACACAGTTAAACCAAATTTATACCCAACTTCACGTGAAGAGTACAGATTCCACATCATCTCAACAACCATATCTTTGTCAAAAATGTGCCCCAAATTGGAAAAATAATCCCCCAATTATTTGGAAGCTGTTCTTACTTTTCCCTCCATGTCAAAAATTTCTTCTTATAATAATTATGTCCTTCAATTATTCAAGTTTAAAAGTATGCTGCATGTTTACTCTCCATATTTTAACATATTGAATTAGATTTAAATGCCAGTTCAAGAAGCTTTAGTTCCACAACATATTTTAATTGGTGGTTAGATGTTATACTCAATTTGGAAAAAAGGCTAGATTGCCTTATAGTATTTAGATTTTATGTGTCACAAATGACTAATTGTGAACAAAGTACACACTTTGTCGTGTTTACCAAACTTTGAGCGTTGTGTAGGGGAGTTTCGCATTTTGCTTCATTGTGCGTTTACTTTTAAATGGTGGAGGCACCTCTGTCCCCTCTAGGGTCTGTGGGAGGTACCTGGGCCGCCTGAGCCTCGGGCTTTAATGGACTTTCCACCTGCAGAGGGAATGTGGCCCTGACAGGGGTGCCCGTGGCTGGAGATGAGCTGATCCCTCTTGGGGACTGGTTGACAATTCCAGGGATGCAGTGACCAGCGGGATGTGTGCAATGAACAAGAATGGCAATTCCAAATGTAAGTACCTTTTTAAAAGTGGCCAAATGCAGGGTTCTCTGTAATTTAACGTGCAGATGGGACCCTAGAGCAATATGCAGTTGCAGTTTTGTCTCATGACAGTTATCTGGAGACATCGAGATTATTTTTTCAAGGGTGCTCTCTTTCAAGGTCAAAGGTATCCTCATTAATTCATGTCTCTTGGGGTTCGATTTTCCAGCATAGTTCCTACAGCGGAGTATGGAGTCATAGCCGTAGCTCAGACGGAGCACACCCTTGCCTTGTCAGGAGCGTCAGAGCGAAGCCAGTGGGCCCAGACGCCGCACCACGCAGGCTCTGCCCGTCCTGGCATGCGCACGTTCCTCCCAAGAGCCACAGCTTCTCATAGAATTTGTCTCCCAAACGCATGTGCTCATAAAAGCCTCTCTTCATCCCAAGAGAATACAGATATGTAATATTTTGGAAGTGCACGCATATTTACTGTCTTCTGAGGAACCTGAGAACAACGGTTGCAGAGCTGCGTTCACTGCATTCTGGCCTAGACGTCCTGGCAGCGCCGAGTAACTGAACGGACCCCAAGCAGTTATTCTGTCCTCAACAGGCATGTTCTGAGAACTTCCTATGGAAAGGCTGTGGGCATGAGGGGTTCAAGTTACACAACAGCCCTCCTCTTGCAGACCTATGTCTGGCCGTGGGAGGACGCAGCTAAGGCAACTTCTAACTGAAGTCCTGAGACGAATGTCTGCTTTCCCTTGTCTGCCCGAGGGCCTCCTAGTATTTTTATGAAGAACGTGCCTGGATGCTGACGTTGTCTCAGGTCAGCTCTCGTTACCTCCAGGATGTCCCAGGTCACCTGAGCTGCCATCCGGGCGTCAGGAGCTCAGGCCACTCACTGCTGGTCCCTTCTTCCCCTATGTGGGATTTTACTGTGGGGCAATCACCTCTGGATAAACAAAGTGCCGTGCAATCCCAGCGTGGCTTCTCTGGCTCGGTCTGGGCTCCCTCCTCTTCCTCACGAAACCATCCTGTGGGCTGGAATGCCTCCCAAATGTACACACCTAGCTCCTTCTCGTCTGGTGTGTATTTATCCGGAAGTCTCTCAGGCATATCCAGCGGAGTCTGATCAAAACACCAGCTCGCATTTCCGACCTTTAAGCCACCACCCGCCCTGTCACCCCAGCGTTGTCTTCAGCAGCCGACAGCGTCCCCACCCGACACACCCATCAGCAAACGTCTTACCCTGAACTTTGTGCTCGGCTTGTTCCCTCCATTCTGTCCCTCAACAGGCCCAACCCCAGCTCTGGGTCCTCCGTCCCTCTCCTGCCCAACCCTCCATCTTAGTCCAAGCACCCTCATCCCTGCTCACAAGGTCCTGCTTCCACTTTGCCACCTTGGGAGTTGTATTCCACGTCACAGCCAGTGACGTTTTTAACGCTAAACGTAAACTGGATAATGGACTCCCCCCAGGGCAATCCCCCACCTCCCAGGGGCTTCCAGCAGCGACCCTTCTCTCCACGGGACACACGCTCCTCGTGCCTGGTTAGTCTCGCCCACTGCACCCACCTGTGCTCCCCCCTTCTCACCAGCCACTTCTTGAATTTGACCTTGGGAAGTCATTATTGACTCAGCAAGAATCGATCATCTGCCAAGTGTCTGTTTCACATGCTGGGGACTCAGAAACTCATGCTGGTCCTCATGGAACTTAGAGTCTAGTGGTTCCTGGAAAGGGTTTGCTCTCCCTCATCCTAACTTACTGGGAAGAGAGAACAAAATATTTACAAGCTTGGCCTCTGTGGTTTTAACATTGGAACGCATGCTGTCACCTACTTCATTGTGATGTGACACACTTCCTACCCTCCTGGGCGTGGTTGCATTTCCACCAGGGTAGAAGGCAAGCCATAAATGGGCAACCCTCCAACGTCAGCAGCAGCAGGGGGCCTGGGGGCTGAGAGTGCGGGTGGGGACAGGCCCTGGGTGTGCGAGGGGCCGATGGTCCCACAGCTGGCAGTGTCAGAGACAGCATGTGTTACTTAGGTCAAGATTCTCGCTTCTCTGAGCCTCAGTTTCCCCATCACAGCATGGGAACTGTGTTACCTTCCTCTTGGTATGTGTGTGTGTGTGTGAAGAGTGAATGAGAAAAGCATAGTAAGTGGTCAATAAAACATAAGCGCTTCATAAGACATACGTTATCACTATTGCCCCCAGATTAGTAAGCCGAGCAGGGCCTTCCTCATGCAGCACGGACATGTCACAGAGCTGGAACCCACAAAGTCTTTGCGGGGGAGGCTGGTCCCACCTGTGCTAAGAACAAGGGGAGCTGCGTGTCGCCATCAGAAGCACATCCCGCCCTGCTGCCTGGTTCTCACGCGTGCAGGGGCTGCTTTGCAGTGGGCTCCACAGGCTGGGGTGTCGGCACCATGTACTCTTCTCACAAATAAAGACTTTTGGCCCAGCAACCTGCTCGTGACATCGCACTACTAAATTCGCATGACAGTCATGAAACGCTCCCGTAATCAGTGACACGGGATGATTTTCCGCTGCTGACAAGGCCTCGTATTGAGTATGATAACAGTCACTCTATCTTCATCGCCTGCCGAAGCATAATGCCCATCCATCTGACGAGCGGCCGGCGAGCCCGGTACTTCTGTATCAATCTTCAGAGCGGGCTGCCTGTTGTGTAACAAAAAGCCTGAAATGAGGTCACTCAATCACCGTCCGCACCGGCTGCTGTCCCGAGGAGTCACTTCCCACCTTTACACGTGAAAACGGGCGAATCGCAATAAAATCCCTAAATGCCATCCAAACAGGGCTAAGGTCCGAGCGCAGACGGAGAAAGAGAACACAGGCCCCACGAGTTCACGGCTGCAGTGGGAGGGGGCATGTCCCTGCGCTGCTAGACCATCTCCAGACGTGTTGTGCTGCGGACCTGCTGTGCTGTTCCTGGGAACCGCTCTTTGCTGCCACAGTTCTTCCAGAGACGTTTAAACAAGGAAACCATTTTTGTATTGGATGAGCCATCACCCCCTCCCCCAAATACCTTCTTGAATTTTTCATGAATTTCAGACAAAATGAAAATGCTTTATAAATCTAAAAACAAAATGAGAAGAACCACTCTGTGTCTGACAGGCGTCCCGGTGAAACCAGAGGGCAGACGGCATGGCTGCACGCACACCCTGTCCCACCTGCACGTGGAAACCACCATCACGAGGAGGAGAAAGGCGGGCCTCGCTCGGCCTCATTCTGGCAATTCCTGCTCCCTCTTATGAGGAGGAGGTTCTGTGTAGTCAGAGGCAACGAAGACAACAATGACCCCTGATACTTCTAGGCACATTTTCCCCAGTGAGACTGGAGGAAATGGTGCTGTGCTCAGAAGAGTGGGCATAAATTTCAGGGCCATCGTCGTAAACTTTAACGAAAGAACCCGAGGTTCCTTTCACAATTGGAATCTTTGCAGCGTTTAGAATTTGTTGAAAACGTCATTTCTTATCAATGCAATAGAATGCATTTTAAAAACCCCAAAAGGATGTTATGTCATGGCTTGTTGATGAAGAGACTCTTCAGTTGACCCTGAGTGACCCCGAGTGAGGGACTCAGCATGTACCTGTGAGTCATGTTGCCATGTCCACACATCTTTTGAGAGGAAGGTTGCATTATTACAACCATTCTTCTGAATTACTGGAGGAATCACTCATGATGATGTGGGATATTAAGAGAGTTTGTCACTTTCAGGTGATGTCCCTGCTGGCCAGGTGCCAAGAACCCTGTGAAATATTTCCCTGAGTATCAAACTATATGTTTCAAATGCCGGTTTCAGAAACCCAGGAAATAGATGTGCTGTGGTAGGGTACGCGTGCAGAGCCCGGTCTGATGTGACGAGGAGTGCCAGTGGGGGCTCCGGGGCGGCCGGCGTGTATATCGGCCCTTTTTGCACATCTGTGGCTGAGGATCTGTGCATTTATTTTTGTCCTACTTGTAAGTGGCACAGGAAAAACAACATTCCCAAAATTGTTTCTTCCTGATTTCATTGGGCTATAATTTCTACACACACATGTACACACACACACACCCACACACACACACACTCACACACAGGTTTTGGTGCAATGTCAGAAAAATGCAAAGTGACAGTGAAGCTCGTAGGGCTCAAACCATGTGGGCACAAGTGAAACGTGAGTGAGAAGGTGCGGGAATCATTTTCCTGTTTCCAGGAAAAAGTTGCCTCTTTGATGACATTGGAACCAATGTGTGTATCAATCGATCGAGTGTTTTTAAAGCTAGGGGACAATGACCAGCAAACACATGAGCGAAGCGTTGGCTTCCACAGAAGGGGCGTGGACACAACGAGCGTGTCTCCCAGTCCGTGCCGTGCCCCTTCTCTGCTGCTGAACGGCACCTGGTGACGTGTTTGGCAATGCCACCAGTGTTTCCCTGTCATCCAAATACCACCAGTTCAATTAAGCTCCAGACTCTGAGCCCTGGTCCTGCAGGGTAGGCGGCCCCGTCTCAGGGCGCCTGTGGAGGAGCCCGGCTGTCCCTGTGAGATATGGTTCAATCAACAGCCAAAGTTTTCCTTGTCAGTTTTGATATACCCGATAATAGCTATAGGTTGTTTTGCGACGTCCAGTGTTCTGTGAAGAGGGGCTTTTCATATCCTTTATTGTTTTTTACTGACAAAAGGTTGCCTGGACTTCTGCAGTTTTCTGAAATGAAGCTGCAGAATGAACAGTATACAATTGAAGCCGCAGACACCCAAGTGGACTCCCGTCCTGGTGGCCGGTTTTGGGCAGGATCTAATGAGTCCCTGCTCATTGATCCGTGACCAGCAGGCTTGGTGATTGAACATGACCCCGCAACCAAAACACTACAACTCACTCGGGTCCTTGGCCGCCCCACGTGGGTCCTGACGTGACATCACTGGGCAGCTCAGCGATCCATAATTATATTTCACTGCCTCTTGGAGTCGGCCTGACAGAGAGAGAATAAAAATGGGTCTTTCCGAAATGTGTGCCGGCTGCTGTGGCTTCCACATTTATACTGCAGTGACTTCTTGCTTCCCTAGGGAGCTTCATTTGTTCCTTTTTCATTCTTTTCTGTTTTTCCATTGTATGTAGAGACAATGTCACACAAGATTTCGTACACTAGTCAGCAAATTCTGGTGCTCAGGGAGCCAGGCCTTGCCACCTCTGCACCAGGGACATGCACATGGTGGGCACGCAGGCAGACACACACACACAGGGACGTGTGCACACGAAGTCACTTACGTGCTTCCATGGAAGGAGTATGGCTGTTGATATTTATGTATTTGTGCACATATATTGTACCCACAATTGTGCAATCACCATCGTCACAACACAGCCTCACACACAGTGTCTGTTGTCTTAGCTTTATGGCAAACGACATGGTTTTGTAACTGTGATAATTATTTAAGACTTAGAATTACTCCAATACTATGATCATAATCAATGGATAAATGGTTTCCAGTTGTGAAAATCCATGTGAATGGCATCGCTCCTGTTTTCTGTCTGTTTTTCCCCCACAGCAGTTAACAGGTGTGAATCGCTGCTGGTTAGTGTAAGCGTCTCGCTGTGCTGCCGTGTCTTCCTCAGACCCCTCTTCCCACTTGATCATATCAGGTTTCCAGAACATTCTTACTTTCAATATATTGAACTTCTCCTGGCACAGAGCGAACTTCTTTTGAAATGGATTATGAGGCGTCATCAAATATGAGGCGTCATCTAAAAATACGGTGAATGTTTAAATAAAAAATTTATTACAGTAAAAGACACATTACCATTAATCCCCCTCAAAATACCCCCCTTGCTCGAACACACTTATCCCATCGTTCTTGCCACTTTCTGAGGCAGTCCTGGAAGTCCTCTTTCCTGAGTGTCTTTACTTCATCCTCCATCATGACAACGCTCGTGTCACACATCGCTTCTGGTACGGCAATTTCTGTCAAATAAAAACATTACGGTGTGTCCTCACCCACCTTATTCCCTGGGTCTGGCACAGTGCGACTTCTGGCTCTTCCCAAACTCAAAATGATTCAGGACATCGAAGCAGCCACGACTGTGCAACTAAAGACACTCAGGAAAGAGGACTTCCAGAGCTGCTTCAGAAAGTGGCAAGAACGATGGCATGAATGTGTTTGAAATGAGGGGAGTATTTTGAGGGGGGTGAATGGCAATGTGTCTTTCACTGTAATAATTTTTTTATTTAAACATTCTCCACATTGTTTAATCACACCTTGTATCTATCTATCATCTGTCTACTGTTATCTATCTATCTATCTATCTATTTATCCATCCATCCATCCATCTGGCATCTATCTCTCAATACACAAAGACCTAGAATGTGAATCACTAAGTCACGCATGGTCATCTAAAAGCCTCTTTTCAAATCCTTAAAGAGCCTGTTTTCTTAAACCTTATTAAGTATTAGATTATTTTCTAATCTGATGGGTGAAAAATGCTATCTTATGTTTTAGCTGCCATTTCTTTCACTATTTGTGAGAATGAGCATATTTCAGATATTTTGCTTGCTATTATTTTTTTACTTCCTCGAATCATATTTGTCATTGGAGTTGCTGATTTTAAGTATTTTACTTATTAATCTCTTGTCATATTTATACCAAGTGTTTCATAAATTTTTAGTAGATTAGTTATTACAAATCATAAAAAATAAAGACTATTCTAGGTCTATTTGAAAAGGTGATGTACATATGCTTTTTATGGGATTTTGGAACTTTTGTTCAAATGGATAACTTATAATAAATTATTACTGTACTAAAAATGTACTTTCAATTTACCTAATTCTGAAGAAATACTGAGCCCATGAGGAGTTCCAAGGAATGTATTAAATAAACAGAAGACCTAAGGAAAAATCTGTCACAAAGTGGTAGTACAGAGTACGTCCACTGCAGCATTATTTAAAATACTTTCAAAATGTGCAGCGGTGCAGCAATAGTTAGGCAAATGATGACCCACCAACAAGGCTTGTGTATGCAGCCATCCAAACAGATTACAATTATTTTTCAACTATGCAAAACTATGCATTATATTCAAGAGGACAGGAAGGAAAAGTAAGGATAGAAAGTGGGTGATTTTCTAGGCTGTGGGACCACAGGCATATTTTCTCGAATTCTATTTCTTTTTCTAATTCCACTGCAGTGTTATAAATTTTTTCCCCAATAAATTCTAAAACAAAAAAAAAATAACTCAAAAACCAAAAAAGGCGTTCTAAATGAAACTAAAACTGTTTTGGAAAAGGTTTTTAAATTAATGCAAGTGAGTCTATGAGGTGACTGCAGAGGTGTAGACACTTGCCAGTTGGACGTGTTGGAGCGAGGTGGGCGCCCCCGCATTTCGTGGGTGCTCGGTTCCTGTAACAAAGGGCGCCACTGCACTGCCACTGCCAAAGGAGCATTTCCCCAGAGCTGTGGTGTTTCCTTGGCTCACACCACGCACATGACACTGCACACACACACACACACACACACTGGATCAGAGGAAGACCCCTCCTTTCAAGGCGCTTCCAACTCATGGTGCTGAGCTGAGAGAAACAGATGCGTAGACGCTGGCAGGACGTGCTCATTGTGCTGCCTGCCATCGCGCAAGCTCCTAATTAGACCTCAGCCTCCAGTCGATGCAGCCGGATGTGAAATGTGGTGGAGCTAATGTTACAATTAGGACATTGGCATTTGCATTTACTGACTTTTTTGTGCTTAAATTTGTAATCTTAACTTTGCCTTAACCAGTTATGTTTAATTTCTTCTCCATTTTTTGAAATGGGAAGAAACAGACAGCTCTTAGCAGTGTTTGCGTTTAAGTAGACGATGTGGCTGTGACGTTACCACCTCACTGAGCTGAGTAGCTGAGCAGGGGACATGCTCCCGCTGCTCTGCTTTGTCACACGGGACCCTCCTGCCAGGCCACCCTCTCACAGCATGCGGGATGCGGTCTTGCTGCCTGGGAATTTGCAACCAGAAAACAGAGAGACAATGTGTGTGTATATATTTACTCAATCATGTTTATAATTGTCGGTGTTTCAGTTTTCTCATATGCAATTTCTGTGCGTAGCTGTAATCTTTATACTTACACAAAAATGTGATGTTAGTTTTTCAATATTGTTGCACAATTGCTTCCCATATCACTACTTAGTCTTCATAACCATTGTTTTTAAGATTAAATCCATTTGACAGATCTTTCATCGTTCAATGTTTGGATATTTAAATTGATCACCACTTGGAGCTATGTATTTGTATAATGTTAATTATACATTAATGTTTTAAATGACTTTTATATTCCACATTAAGCTTGAAAAACTAACTTTGTAACTGGGTTAAAGTTTATGAATAAAAAAATTAAAAATCCAATCGAAAGGAGAATTTTAAATGCCTCAGTGTTCACCTGGGGAAACCTCAGCGTCGTCGTTGGTAGAAGGAAGTTAGAAGTTGTAGTCAGTTATTTCCGTCTCCATTAAACCAACAAGTGAGTTCACCTTGGACTGAATTTCACATTTGAACAGAGAAAGGGCATGAGGGGAATGAAAAACCTGGCATTTATCAAACAGTGATATAGAAGTGGGAACTTTGTACATACTTTCTTATTTGATGCTCAGAGTATTTTACAGATGAGAGGGACGGTGGCGCAAAGGCGCCTGACAACACCTGCTAGGGAGCGGTGGCGCTGGAGTAGAAGTCTGTCCCTCTGCCCCATTCCCAGGCCACCCTACCTCCAGCGAAGCGTGTCACAGATGGTTTTCCTCAATGTGGAAACTTGGTCCATAAAATGTTAAGTCACTTGTACGTTCACACATTTAAATCAGAGTTAAATTATTGCATAAAACTATTGAATTATTTGTACACATTGCTAAGATATGTCTTATGAAAATACCCATCCTTATTGTTAAAAAATATTTTGTCCTGGGCATTCTTTTCAATGAAGAAGATGTGCAAATGGCCAAAGACCAGCTCTAGTGGAAATGGGGTCACCTGCTGAACGTATGTGGATGGCTGGATGGTCACCAGTGGTCTCTACCTGGTGGGAGGAGGATTTTGACCTCGTGAGGGCTTCCGGGAAGGAGGGATGACCTAGAAGGCTTTGTAAGTCATGGCTGGGCTCAGCGCACGGCCACTGCTGGTGGTCGGCTTCCCTGTGGAGAAGAACACAGGCCCCTCCAACAGCAGGGAGCCTGCTTCCTGCAAAGGATGTGTTTTAGACCCGGTATTTGTGATGATTTGGGAAGTGACTGGGTAGTGTTTAGTCCAAGTTGTGTTAAAAATATTCATCCAATTTTGAATGGATTGGCCTTAAATATTGATGCTCATTTCACCTTCCTATTTAATCCCACACAGATTATGACAGACAGGAATTCCATGAGTCACTGCTGGAACCAGAAGGCAGTCCCCTAATCAGACTCTGATCATAACTGGTCGAAAGGCACCAGTTGTCACTTATGCGTCAACATCAGTTCCCAGCCTCCCTTTTTTCTGAGAGCTTCTGTGTCAAGGTTGCCGTTGGAAAATATTAAGATCTGATTTATTCATTTTCTTCTGGGATCCTCAGTTGGTACTTAATGTGAAATAATGTGAACGGCGTGTGAAGACACCTTACCCGGTGAGGCAGATCTCCGGGTAAATTACCCGTGGTATTGGGAACTCGCAGGTCGTTGACTATCCCAATTTAATTTGGGCAGCACAGGACATTTCTAATAATTAATACTGTAATAACACTTAATGATCTGCACTCATGCAATCTGAAAATCCAGCTAATGGTGCAGTTTTTAGTGATTGCACAAACAGCAAGTTTTAAATGTGTCCAATGCTGCTATTTCAGCATCGTGGTGCCATGCAGGGACCCTGCCCGTGGGGCTGTCACTGACCCGACCCCAACCCTGGACGTGGATATGCCAGCAATGGGCTGGGTCTCCAGGGAGTGGATGCCCGCTTGGAACTAGACCTCAGGCGAGAGGTTTCGGGAGCAGTGGTACTCCCTCCAGATGGGAGGGACATTTAAAAGCTGTGACAACAGTCACTAGAGAGAGAGCAAAGAAATGGGAAATATGGATCAAGATTGGGAAGAGTCTGTTACAAACTTCATCAGAAAGGAATTAATATTTTGGAGGACTGCCCAGTGGACAGTGACGTGTTATTAGCCCACCCTCTGCCAGTCTCCCTGTTCTATTGGGCAGGACACACACCCGTCTGGAAGCTCTTCCACAGACACAGGCCCTCAAGCCTGTTCTGGAAACTTGCCTTTCTGGATCAAAAGTCCGTAATGTTATATTGCGACCAGTGCTGTGGCATTGTTTTGTTTTCTTTTTCATTTTTTTTTAATGGGGAAGACATTCAATTGTATACCATCCATTATTTCCATAAGAGCAGAAAATGGTAAAACTGAATTTTAAAAAATGTAGTTAAAATAATTATGGTAGCTGTTAGCAGTGATGATTTTGCTGTTCTATTGCTCATTCCCTTCTCGATGCATCCATTTTAGGACTAATCACCAGTTGTCATTAAAAGAAAAAAAGAAACTAGGGAAGAAAATACAAAGGAACGCACAGGAAAATGCCTTTTTAGCTCCAGACCACTTACCATCTTGTCTCCAGTCTTTCCTTCACGAAGCCCCGGGAATGCGCCCTGGGCACCGCGGGCCGACCTGGGCCGACCTCCCTGGCAGAAAGCACGAGTGGAATGCTGTCGCCACCAGCTGGGGCCGCGTCCACAGACTGATTCGTTTCAAAGCTTCAAGTATGGAGGGTACTCTCCAAAGTACATTTTAAGTATTTAAAAATTCATTTTAGTTCATATTCTGTATTCGCACGAAAGGAAAACGATGGGATCTTTTTAGGCGAAGCTGCTTCGACAATGAACACTGAAAATCGCTAGATTGCGCGTTTCTCTTCTACATCAATGTCCAAGCATCCGTGCGGTGTTGCTCTTGTCACGGGGATGGGTAGGTCCCTGGAACCCCAGCTCTGCTGCCTGAGGGGCGGGAGCGCGGACCCTGCGGAGTCTGTGGAAGTCACAGGAACACGAAGAGACACCGAGATGAGTCACTAACTCAGGGAAGAGTTACTCAGTCAGCGAGTGAAGTGAAGAGCGGAGAGGAGGAAAGATCAGCACGCGGGCGGGACATCCCGCAGGAGGTGCAGGAGGCCGGTGTCCCCAGCGCTGTGCGGCCCTCGGAGGTCCCCGCGCCCGCCGCCCTTTCTCCTCGGGCCTGCGCACTCCGCTTGCGCAGGACACAGGATCTCATTACCTAAGAGAGTTAAACTAACAACTTAAAAAAAAAGCCAACCTCTCTAAAGGTGCTTCAGTACGTTCAAGCGCAGAAACTCAGAGCCAGGGGTCACTCGGTGCTGGCCGAGCTTGGAGAGCCCGTGTGGGAACTGCGGTCGGTTTTCTGTCTTTCAGGGGAATTGCGCCTTTCCACATGCACATGCGCCTTGGAAGGAAGTGGTCACACGTGCCCGAAGGCGAGGCCTCTGCGGTGTATGTACACTGACCACCGAATTAATCCAACAAAGTCAAGAGCACGTCGTGTTCCTGAGTCACCAGGCGAGTAGGTGAGGACAGCACTGGTCCTTTAAAGTCCCGGGAGACTTACCTTACCAGGCGCACAGAGGAGGTCAGGTAACTGCCGGGTGGAGCTGCAGCTTGGGCGGGAGAGGCCTGCGTGCTGGGGACACAGCGCAACAAGCAGCCCTCTGCCCTGTGTGACGAGCCTGACCCTGGAGACACAGGTGTGCAGCACTGGGTGAGCCCTGGGGACCACGTCACGAGTGGAGGTGTTAGTGCGCGCGGCGGAGCCAACAGGAGAGCGCAGGACCCGCCCGAAAGTGCCCACCTTACATTCGGCTGTCCTGGGCCAGAGTGTCCTTACTGAGATGGGCTGAAAACTGGTGGCGTCCATGAGACACCGACCTGGGAGCCCCCGGGCTGTTTCGCGAGCAAATGCAGGGAGAACCGAGGGCAGACATTCGCCAACCCCTAAAGCGATGCCTTTGAAATAAGTCAACACCGCTTGATAACAGCCACACCGCTGCCCTGTGAGAGCGCACAGCCGCGGTGCTGCCTGCCCCACGCGAGTCATGCCCCACGCGTCACACCCCGTCCCGGAGCAGTCCCACCAGGCAGGCAGGGTCCCTCACCCAGGGTTACAGAGGGGGGAACCTGGGCTCAGGCATGAGCCGTAGCCCCGCCAAGGAGGTAACTGGCCATGGCCTGTTGAATCAAAGACCCTGTTTTCAGCGCCTCTGTTCCTCTGTCTCTAGAAATGGAGTAGAAATTCATAAACGTGAACCCACGTGATAATGGCAACAAAAGCAGGTTGTGGGACCTCATTCCTGGCTCCTAACCCTGCGGCTGGGACGCCTTTCCCACCAGGATGTACGTGCCCAGGGCGAACAGTTTTTTAGGTTTCATTCTGCTTTCCTTTTCTAAAAATTTCGTTTTATATCCTACCTCTTCCAAACACGCGTTTGAGATTCTGTGTGCCCAAGACACGTATACTCGTCAACAATAAAATATAAACAGAAAATAAGATTTTCAAGGCCGATAATGTGATGTTATGACTGGTTGGTGGGTCAATATGGTCTCTGAAAATAAACTTTATTTCCATAGAATACATTATTGATACAGATGTGGACTTAATTATTATTTGGATTGAAAGATGCTGCTTGTCACCTATGGATTTTCCATCTGTTAATAAGATGTTTCCCATTTTATCTTCACATTAAGATACAGTTGCAAATGCTCAGTAAAGTTAGTTTTTTTTTTTTTTTTTTTTTTTTGAGAAATAGATTTCGAAATCCTCATGCACAAACACAAAAGCTACAAGGAGCTTCCAACGTTTGCATTAAGATCCATTCATGATGATGGCCTTCGTGGAGGTTCATTGTTCAGGAGCATCTTAAGAATTTTTTAAGACAGTTCAGTCTTGGATGAAAACCCTGCCTGTGGCAGCAGCATGAGAAAAAGACTGCAGTCTTTGACGGAGTGACACACAGACCCGTGGAGCTTCAGAAAATAATCTCTTTTCTAAAAAGGACTTCCATTCCCATCAAGTCCCTTTCCTATTGTTTTTGGATTCCTTTCAACGTCAGATCAGAAAATTAGTCATTACAGTTAAAACTCCTAACAGGAAAGTGTCAGCTTCTGTAGGAGAGGCTCCTGGCAGGGCCTGTGCAGGAGAGACTCAACACAACGCTTTCCCCATGTTTACCTGTCAAAAAGAATGTCTTGAGGACAAATAAAGATTCATAACAGAAATATAATGGGCATAAATGTGGTCAGGGGAGTGAATTAGGAGAAAGCTGACGACTTGGATGGGTCCTGCAGGCCGTGTGTTGGTTCTTGCTTCCATGCTTGCCATGTTATCTCACCTTCTCTCCAAATAGACCTTCATTTCTCGTGGTTTCAGAAAACACATCTTTACAGATTCAAATATCTCATTTAAGATTTTGGTGCATGTTCTGTCTAGAATTCATATTGACATATGTTAGGGGCCATGACAGCTGGGAAGGGAAGTGGTGACTTGGTCGTATTTTACTGACCGTAGTTAATTCAGGGCTTAGGTTGAGTTGCTAAATTATCGTGGGCCAGTATTCTTTGCCTCACGTGTTTGCAAGCTTGGACACCTGAGACTAGAATTGAGCAAATCGGCCTTTGCTTGTGGACAGGTACGCATGAGCCTGTGTGTCCTATCTCAGGTTAGTGAAACTGGTCACTGACTTCACGGGAGGGGTAGTCACAGCTCTTGAAGCTCTAAGTCTCGGGGTCCAGCTGGCGGTGACCTTCTGTGCCGGGCACTGCCCGTGTGCCCAGCTTTGGGCTTCCTTCCTGGTCTGCGGAGAGGGGCAGCAGTAGTGCTGTGCTCGGTCAATGTCCCCTGCGCCCTCATGTCACAGCTATGAGTCACATGGCTGGCGGTCAGAGCTTTCCGTGAGGGCCCCCTCTGCCCGGCTCCCTTCCCCCACCTCCTGGGCTTCTGGCTTGGGGGTGGGCAGAGGTGCGTAAGGGCTGCCGTGGAGGACACACGTGATGGGCACAGGCGTTTCCAAAACAAATGAAACCGTGCTCGTCTGTCTAAATCCAGCCGCCAAGGAGCCCACTGCTGATTTCAGGATCGTGCTTCCATGTCATGTGAGAGAGCAAACGTCGTGAATATCCCCAGGGACGATAGACTAGAAAGCAAAGACATGTCTGGATGTGTGTGTTTGTAGCTCCAGAAACACTCTGCCTGTGAAAGGCGCTTCTTGTATCCCTGATTCTAAGGCCAGCACTGGCTTCAGAGATGACGGTTCCAGAACAGTATTGATCCAGCTTGTTTCTCTGATGGGGAAACTGAGGCCCCAGGCCATGGTCCCTGCTCTGCCATTTAGTGTCAGAGTGAAGGCCAGAAGGCCGGTGTCCTGACTTACACGAGGCTTCCTAACGGGTGACGCCGACTCTCACCCCCTGGCCTGCGGGACCGCGGCTACCGGGAGGCCGTGTTCTCTCTGTATCCTCCTAGCTCATCCCTCGGCTGTTTCCTCATCTGTGCATAAGAGATGCTCATCTTGTGTTTCCTACCTTATAGTTTGGGAAAACCACACTTTGTCCTAACATCATGTTTCTTAGGAAGATTCTGCCACCGTGTGTGTAGATGCAGTTTCTGTTAAACGTGTGTCATGGGCGACACTTGGTTCCACAATGCATGGAAATACACTCCTGAAACCCTTGCCTACTGTCACCCGGGCAGAAAGGACTCAGCAGTGAAGCACGATGGCTCAGCCCCGCGGCAGGAGCCAGGTGGCCCCCCATCCGGTGGAGGTGAGTCCTTCTGGCTTCAGAACCCCGTAGCTGCTGCCTTCAGTACAGCTTCAAACCTCCCGCTCTGATTAACCTTTCTTTTGACCTAAGCAACTTTCAGGAGCCATTGGGTCTGCCCAGCATGCGTCCTTATGACACTCATGAATTTAGGGTTTGTTGTCTTATTCACAGTCTCTGTAACACTTGCTGAAGTGGGTCCAGCACATCAGAGCACTCAAACCCTTGGAATTCAAAGATTTCACTGCGTAGACTCAGATCATTTTTCATAACCCTTGTTTCCTTGTCAGCGTGTCATCCGCAGTAAGGGGCTGTTAGATTTGTGCACACACATAAATCCTTTCTCAGCCTCACTGCACTGCCACTTAATGCCACTTGGCTTGGCCACTGCTCACGAGCTTCAGATACCTTCTGTTGGAAGAAACGCATGCTTATTAATATTACGGAGGAGTTTGCGTGAGATTTCCCCCAGCACAGGCTGACAAGCTGCCTGGCACAGTGTCGTTTATCATCGTACACTAGAGCTGTCAACTAGAGAAACAATTTCAATAAAAAATTTCTGCATGAAATTACTTCACCGGAGAACCGACTGGGTCTGCCTCTGTGTGTGCTGCTCTGTGTCTCTGTGTCGCTTCTGTTTTTGCCTCTTCCTTCTTCTTCTTCTTCTTTTTTTTTTTGTAATTTTGGCTGTGAAAGGTACTTAATGTACCAAAAACAATTTGTACAGACATTGTTTTACCAATTGCAAGTGTGTGCGCCTTGCTGAGGTCCCCCTTATCTAACTGTTGCTAATACACTTTCATGCTGTGCTCTTACGGTTTCATTTTACAGTTGAGGAGATCACCCACTCCATGCTGTGTTGGAAATGGGACCCTCGTCAGTCGGGTCCACAGAGTGTAGTTAGCATGTGCACAACGAGCCCCAGAAAGTTGGAGCATTAAAGCATCTTCATTCCCGTTAGACTGCTTGTTGCGAACTTGGCTTGTTTGATCTTTGGTGTCTTGAGAAAGCCAAGTGCAGCTCCTGAGAGCAGCAGGGAGGGTGTGTTTGCCAGAAAGGGCAAGATGCCTGGGGACCACAGCAGACAGGCAGGGTCAGAGGGAGGTGGGGGCGTCCAGGCAGCCAACGTCGTGCAGGAGCTGGGGTCCCGCTCTAGCCACGGTGCTCTGCTCTGCAGAGAAGGCAGTGGTCGTTTCTGTGGTTCACTGATAAGCCCTAAAGGTTCTTGCGTTCCTCGGGTTTCCTGTGTGAGTCCCATAACGAGAAAAGCCTGTGAGCCCCACAGTGCGTGGAGCCAGCTGGGCTGGTAATTGCTGTGGAATTATGTTCTGGGCGGCTGGGAGGGAGGGCCGGCCTCTGCTGCCCTGCTTTTCCACCCTGTCAGGTTTGCACCCAGCTATGGATTTGCTGTCATCGGCTCATGATGATTCTGCCGACACCCCTGTCAGAAAATAAATTTTTCACTCCCCACTTGGTTGACTCCATTCATAGGGTGGAACTCTGTCAAAAACTGCCACGCTGCAGCCCGCTCCCGCGTTGGCTTGCGATGCCCGGACCTCAAGGCTCCCTGCTGGCCCAGTCCTCCTCACCACCCCCCATGCTGCTTGCAGAGCTGGGGTGTTCTGTCTGCACCGCTAATTTAATTAAAAAACCAACCTCCGTTTGCATCAGAATTCATGTGGAATGGAAGATATAAAATGCAATGTGCAGGAGAGCAACTGAGGCTTGGCCATGACGTGGAATGGGCGGAAGCTTGCTTCTTGTGCACCTAGATGTTTAAAGCCTGTGACATACATCAGCCTCACCTGTAACATCTAACTGACTCCTCACACAACAAACTCATCCACACCAAGGAGTGAGGCCAACGCACAAGCCAATCCATGAAAAGAGTCTAGGAAATGTGTAGTGATACGTGGTCCCCATGTTTTCTTTGCCCAGGCTACACAATGGTAACAAAACTCGGAATTTGTACTTGTTACCTGTAATGCAGACATACAGGGAAAGTCGTCATCAAACAAATACGGTTTGTCCAACAAGAGCTGTCAAGTGTGAGTTACGTGTCGGTCAATGTACAGAGGCTAAGAATGCAGTCACAGGTGAGTTGAACTAGCCCTGCATGAGCCAAACTCTGACAGTGGAGGCTTGTAGGCGTAGGAACAAAAATGACAATTGGTACATTTGCTGAGCCCTCGTTCTGGGTTTGCGTTTGTCGACACTACATGACGGGGTCCCAGCCCCTGAGCATGCCCCCGGGGTGAGCACTGGGACCCTCACGTTATGGAGGTGAGGGAAGCGGCCCGCGGCCCAGAGCTTCCGGAGCTGAGCTTGTTTGGAAGTAGGCCCTTTGGAGATGCACGGAGTTAAGTTAAAAGGAGGTCATATGGAATCAGAGAGGCTCTAACTCAGTGATGACTGTGTTTATACAGTAAGGAGAGAAGAGGGGGACACACAGGGAAGGGAAGAAGACCAGGTGAAGACGGACAAGCAGACGGGAGTGAGGCACCCACAGCCCAGGGGCACTGATGACTGATGGGGCCACGGAAGCCGGAAGCAGCAGGAAGGACCTGCCCTACCGCCGTCACAGGGAACGTGGCCCTGCCCAGACCTGGAGTTTGGACTTCTGGCCTCCAGGACCGTGAGAGATGAGGTTTCTGTTGTTTGAAGACGTCCCATCTGTGGGACTTCTGTGTGATGACAGCCGCAGGAAGCCAACACGAGGAGCGAAGTGCAGCTTCTTGCCGAGTCACAAGGTAACTGAGCGGGTGGGCCAAGTTTACACACTTGCCACTTAGCCTTTCTTTAGTGTCTCTGCATGTGACACTGAGCAGCAGTGGAGACTGATTCTGTGTAGGGATCATGACATTTCAGAACGTGTGAGATGCACAGAACTGCATCATCCACCCCGGAGATGTCTACAGAAGGGCCACTCAATGTCAGGTACAGTCTGGGATGGCGGGTGACAAGCAAACAGGACAAAGTCCCTACAACCAAGGGGCTTGTGGGCCACCACCGGCCCAGTGGTTACAGCAACATTTTTCATATGTCAACACATGCCCGGGTCACCTGGAGATGTGGTCCCACTGCGGGTTCTGACTCGGTAAGTCTGGGGTCCAGACTGAGATTCTGCGTTTCTCATCAGTCCTCCTGTGATGCTGAGGCATCCTGTGCAAAGTGGCAGGGTTTCAGGCACTGCCACTCCAAGATGTGTGTTCTGTTCCCAGTGGTCGGGTTGGAGACTGATTAGGTACCTTAGGTGTGAGCCTTATCAAATGGTCAGTGATTTAAAAATCAGACAAGATAAAAACAGGACAGCCTGGAGCTCATGAAGCGGCGTCTCCTTTCTCTTGGCGCCTTCCTTCCCAGAGGCCACTCGCAACAGTCCAGCATTTCATAACTGTCGTCTGCAGACGTTCCACAGGTGCTAATTACAGTCTGCACGAATTCATTATTTCGTCCTGTAACTCAATGAATTTCTGATGAACAGTGACTCTGCACTGGCCCTGTGCAACATTCTGGAGATCCTAGGACATGTACAATAGACTGAATGCTTATGTGATGGGCAAATACCAAAAAGAATGTTTGAAACTTTAAATTGAGGCAAGCTCCATGAACTAACGCGGGCCTGAGAGCAAGGCGGACAAGAAGACCTCCCCCAGCCCAGAAGGAGTGACGCTCATATGCTCTTCCCAAGACGAACTCTTTCTTCTCATTTGTGTTAGCCTTTTATCGTGACCTTTTCTGGACTTACACGGGCACTTTATGACAGCTGGAATCCAGTCCACACAGTCGCCATCCTTACCCCATCCTCAGACTCTGTCTTAGTGGGTCTGGTCTACACACACCCCTAGGCTCAGGGCTGAGGAAGCAGGGCAGCTTTCCAGCTTATCCCTGGGAGTCATGCTAACAGACTTGGGGGCCGTTCAAGCACTAAGCTCCCTGAGAAGCATCTCTGAAGCAGGAGCAGCAGGTCCATCTGAATCTCAGACGGGATCTAAGCACAATGTCAAGTGCAAATGCAAGAGCGTCAGTGCAGAAGTTGAGTTGCTTAACCCCAGAACCCGGAGGCAGGGCTGCTTCCAGCAGGATGACCGATCCAATGGCATCCAGTGTTTGTTGGACTGGTGTCCACCTGGGGGGCGGGTCGCCAGAACCCAGATGTGTGGACTCATGTCTTACATCCAGTGTTTGGCCTGCTGTGAAACCAGTTTCGTCAAAGATGAAAACATCTGGGCTTGAACTCAGACCTGGGCAGGAAAGTGGGACTTAACAACGAAACAGCTGCCATAATGCATCTCCCTTTGTAAGTTGTTTTTGTGATCAGAATTGGCCTCAGAATCTAGAAGTTTCTAGACTATAAATGGAATCAGCTGTACCCAGGTAGGGCTGGGAGTGAAAGCACAAGGCCTCAGCTTCTCTGACAGCTATTCTGGCCTCTGCTGAGCCATTTGTTCAAATAATATCTACTCCACTACCTGCAGACGAACATGATCAAAGGACCCGCACAGGTTCTACCAGCCTAAATGTTCAGCAGATTTCCTCTGGTACCTTTTTAAATTAAAAATGTGAAAAATTAATGCAGTAAAGTATACAGTAATAAGAAAGAAGAAAATAATAATCATCCAAGCCCTACCATCCAGAATTAAGTAATGTTTACATATTTATATAATTGTTTCCAGTTTCCTCTTGTTTTCTGAAGAAAAAACATCCATTCTTTTGTAGAAATTATGCATGCACGTACTTATAAACAATTCCAATAAGGCATAGAAGTATAATGAAATGTGTAAAATTAGAATCAGAGTAACCTTTACAAACATTAGTGAATATTATTCCAAATGTCTTTCTATGGGTAGACTTAGGTAGAAAGATGGATGGTGATAGTTATATGAAAATAAGATAATACTATAGATATTTTAATAAAAGATAATTTTATGTGAATTTAAGTCAATAGAAGTAAAGAATGTAATGGAAATGCAAACAAGTGTTTCTTTATTGCAAGAAAGGATTCCAGAAAGTTAAGAAAACAAACTATGAAACATAGAAAAACAAAATTAAATGGAACCTTGATTGATTTGCCATGAAACATAACGACTTAAACACAATTTCTCATTCCCCTTTCTCCTGTCTCCTAACTTTGGGTGGTTATGTTGTATTGCATTATACAATTTATTTTACATTCTATGTATTATATTATATGATTTATGTTACATTACTAATATTATATTATATTATATTACATTATATTATGACACAGGTTAGAGTCACATTCTGTTCTGTAGCCCAGCATTCCCTGAGTTGGTTAGTGTTAGTTCTTTAGGTAACGATTTAATGTTAACTCAGTTCTTTTAACAGGTGTTTCCAGTCTTAACTGTTTACCTGTTGAATTTGGCTTCTTTTCCGATTGGCCGTCCCGTTCCCACCTGCCCCCAGCATGTTCTCGGGCTGCTGCTTGAACATCATTGCGGCTGAGGCACCAGCCCTGCTTCCTCTTGTCCAGATCTCGGGAAACGCTGTTCCATCTCCTGGTGCTTAATGGATCTGGGGTCCCCTGTCCCCAACCGACATCCCGCATGCCTGCGATCTGCTCTGCTCTGGTTGGGGGTCTGGACAGACCCTTGGCTTTCCTGGACCTCCAGCGACCTAATGAATCTGTGGCCACTGACTGCAGACAGCATTGCATATTTGTTTCAAACGTAGTGTTTTCTTTTAATCGAAAATCTTTTTTTGTCTTCAGTTCAGTAATAGAAAAAAAATGTCATGTCAACTTTTAAAAATTAAATTTGGATATTCTTTATTCTCCAAGGAATATATGCACATGTTATTAAAAATCAAACAGTTTTAAGATTGATGACAAAACCATAGCAGATCCCAGCCCTGCTTCCCTGGGCACCTGGGGACAATGATGAAGTGTGTGTGTGGGCCTGTGGGCCAAGTATGGATCACTGCACACTTCTGTAAGTAAAGTTGTCTGGGAACAAAGCCATGGCCATCCTTTTGTATTGGCGATGGCTGCTTTCATTCTGTAATGTCAGAACTGATTATTTCCACAAAGCATAAAATATTTACTGTCTTCCTCTTCATGGAAAAAGTTTGCCCACCTCTGATCTGGAGGAGCCACTTTAAGATATAGTAGCTGATAGTTACCCCCTTCTATTTAAATGGTACTTTACGCTGTCACGGTTCTTAGTGTAGATATTATCACTGCCTTCTTGGAGGAAGAGCACCCAGTTCCCTTAAACCCCCTCATGAACACAAAGCACACTGCTTGTCTATCCTCCAAACGTGTTTCTGTGATATTTCTATGAAATCAAAATTAATATAAACAGTGTAGCATGGTTATAATTTGTTCACTGTGTGTCATCTGTCACCATTACTTTTCTGTACACACGTCTTTTATTCCTGGAATTAGTAATTGTCATTTTGTTAGCTCAGTTTTCCATGTACTTAATAATTTGACCCTAACATTCTGACAAGGCCACGTATCTTCTCAATATAGTCAAACTGATGTTGTTCGTCAGTGCCTGGAAACTTTAAAAAAATTCATTCTTAGAAGACCTCTGACCTCCTGCTCCTGAACTTGTTGGTCTGCTGCCATCCCCATTCTGGAACTTTCTTGCATCATTTGTTGAAAATTCTCTTTGAATCTCTCTTCTGTCCCTTTTGTGGTTTCCTCCAAAGATGCACAGGAGTTAAGATTCTCGAGCCCTTACGTGTTTTCAAAACGTCTTCATCCTGTGTTTATACCTGAGCTGGGTATTAAATTCTAATGTTAAGTCCTTTCCCTTGAGAATTCCGAAGGATTGTTCCGTATCCTCTTAGCTTCCGGTGTTCCTTTGGAGAAACTCGATGCCATTTTCACAGCTCATCTGCTCTGCACGTTTTCAGGATCCTCTCTATCCCTGGGTGACAAGACACTTTGTGATGTCACGCTTTGATGTGCTGCGTCTAAAACTCATTTTCCTGGGCAGCTCATGTGCTTGCATGATCCCCTCGGTTCCAGGAGATTTCCTTACTTTATTCTGTTGCTAGTTTCCATTATTCCATTGTCTTCATTCAATCTTGAGTTTAAAAACCGAAGCCTTTGCATTATTATAGAACACACGGACTGTAACTTTTACTGTATGCTTTTTAGGACATCGAAGTAGGTAGTTGTTTGATGACACGGGGCAGGGGGCCATGCCTGCCTTCCTGCCCCAAGTTTCTGGTGCTCGAGCATCACTGTGAATTTCTCACTGTTCAGATGCTCTGCTGGGCTTGACTCAGGTGGGTCCCCACAGCACCCACAGCTGGGAATTTCTCCAGTCCTGGCCCTCTCCCCTACGTCCCACGTCCTAACCTCCTGGAAATCTTGCTTCTGGTCAGGTTGCTGGGCAAGCTTCTAGCAAAAATAGGACTTGAAGAGGGAGAGGCACAGAGTGCAGCTGGCCAGGGCTCAAGGGCAGCGTCCCACAGAGGAAATAACTATTTTTCTAATTACTATAAAAATATTCAACCTAGAGCAACATACGAGTAATTTAATTAAAAGCTCAAGAAGATGAACACTAGTATGTTCTGTGTTATTTTATTTTCAAAAGACATTTTCATTTATATTTTCCTAACTTAAGCTTCAAAGAAGCTATGGGATGACATTCATCATAAATAAAAACAGAGCTGAATGACACTGCCATTCAGTCTTAAGTGAAGCAAATGTTTTAATTATCTTGTTTTAATTCCATTGCTTTTCTGTTTTGCTTTCAATAATAAATGAATTAAGTTTCATTTCCCTTTCCTTTTTGTTGTTCAACAAAATCTGTATTTGGAGAGATGGGTGATGAAATGAGAAGGGGAGCAAGACTTGCCTCTTTGCCTGCACAGGTCTTACCCTAGTGAGGGTTATATTTGCTGTGTTTTTGGTTGGCTGTATGGAAAGACGGGTCCTGCTGGTTGAACTGTCATGTCTAAGTGTATTAAATAATGACTTTTTGGTCACCTTAGAAGAGAGATTCTAATTTTGTTCCTTTGAGCTCTAGCCTGAGCCTTGCCTTATTAAAAATATAAATTTATTTACAAATCAACAAAGATGAGCTCATCAAATTTGAAATAGCACAGTCTAGAGGTAGCTAAGACCACAAACAGCAGTTTGTTTCTAAAATTATTTTTACTGACTATAATAGCGTATTGAGAAAGATAAATGAACATGAATAAATACAAAGCCTATTGTTCACACTTTTGTAAACTTATAGTTGTGTCTTTAAGTCTGGGATGAAATAGAAGGGATTGGGTGGAAGTTTATCTGAAATGATTTGTTGATCAGTTAGGGTAAAAGAGTTGTTAAATTTAGGCCCTGGAGTCAGAGAGGAGCAGAGTCAGAAACCAGCTTAGTGACCTGCGGGTGTGTGATCATAACTGACTCCTCTGCTTTACTTCCTCATCTGTAGACTGGGCATCACAGCCAGGAATGCTAAAATAATTAGCTAATAAATTATTTAATAAACTGAGTGATGTGTGTAAAGACACATCACAAAGCAGAAAGCACTAAAAAGTAATCTGCTGTTAATATTTTGGAATATTTATTTAAATTAAAATAAACAGAGAAGCAGAATTCCCATATCACGAGCATTCCATTTGAATGAGTAAGTTTTATTGCTCTCTATTAAGGTACCCTGCCAGTACTAGTAAAAACACCCACAGATAGCACAGCCTCTGTGTACGCCGTGGCTCAGGGACCGCCAGCCCCTGGGTGTGGCCTGTTTACATTCATCTAGCGTGGTACATCTGTGACCAGTCACCCCTTTTCATGCCTGAGTTCTAGTCCAGCAGACAGCTCTACCATAATTGGCCCATTCACTCACCTGCTGATGTTTCCAGTTTGGGGCGGCTATAAGCATCAGTGCACAGCTCTCTCTTTGGACATAGGTGTTACTTTCGCTAGGTGAACCCGTAAGAGTGGAATGGCTGATACATGGTAAGTGAAAGCTAAGCTTATTATGAAAATGCCAAGTTTCTTCTTTTTATATAACAGATTTTATGTTTTAGATAAGTTTTAGGGTGATCTGAGATGAAGCAGAAAGCATAGAGAATTCCTATAGTTCCCAGCCTTTCTCACAGTTTGCCATATTATTAACATCATGGGTTGTTGTGTACTTATTAGAGTTGATGAGCCAATAAAGATATGTTATTATTAAGTAAAATCCATACTTTAGCGTTTACGCTGGGTGCTGTGCATTACATGGGTTCTGACAAATATATGACAGTGTCACACAGAGAAGTTTCACAGCCCTAAACATCCTGTCCTTTGTCTATTCACCTCTCGCCCCACAAAAAGCTCAGCAACATGGATATTTTACTGTCTCCATAGTTCTGCCTTTTCTAGAATGTCTCACAGTCAGAATTATACAGTATGTCGCCTTTTCAGATGGGCTTCTTTCTCTCAGCAACATGTATTTAAGTTTCCTGTGAGTCTTTTCATGGCTTCAGAGCTCATTTCTTTTCAGTGCTGAATAATATTTCATTATCTGGATGGACACAGATTGTTTATTCACTCGTGACTTACAAACTGTTGACTGACTTACAAAGTATTATCTGAAGTGGCTGTACCACTTTATATTCTTACCAGTGGTGTGTGAGAATTCCAATCGTTCCTATTCTTACCAAAATTTGGTATGGTCAAGGTTTCTAATTTTAGGCTTCTAATATAATTGCATTTTGTGATTTTAATGTGCATTTTCACCTATCTTCTTTGGTAAAGTGTGAGCATTAAAACTTCTGCCCATTATTTTAATTCAATGTTACCCACTATTTACTGTAGTTCTTGAAGGTGGGAGGGTAGAACTGGTCCCTGTCACTCTGTGTGGGAACAGGGAGAATCCTCAGGCCCTTCACGAGGAGACACGGAAGCGTGAAGACGCTGAGAATAGATGCCAGGAATGTTCAGAAGAAAGCCAGGGGGTTAACTTTTTTCAGAATCAGATTGTTTCAGGATTTCCACTGAAAATATTGCAGCAGAGGCAATGAACGCTCGATTAGATACAATATGTAAAGAATTTTTATATCCTTGTATAAACATAACTTTATATCTGGTGAGCTTAATAGGGGTTTAGGCCATTAATGGATAAGTTTCAGAGAGTCTAAACTTCCTGAAATTACACACAAAATGTTGCATAATTGACATTCATGCAGTTTTCCAGGTCTGAGGCTCCAAGGAATTCTGTGACATTCTTATGCGTACAGGCCTTCTCTGGAATCAGCTTTTGGGCCATTTTGTATAAAAGACAGTTTCTGATAAATCTGGTTCAACAATTACTACGCAGTGTGAGTTGTGATGACGGTTGAATTGGAAGTAATGAGGGTTTAAAAATAGAAAACAGATGTAATATTTTCAATGACATTTTCTTGGTACTGTATTTATTTCCCTCTTTCAGTGATTAGCAAAATGTTTTCAGTTTTTAAAACAACTTATCACTGTGAACACAAAAACCCACATATAAAAAAAACAAAAGAAATTGTGAGAAACAGATGACACATACGTTGGGATGTATGCATATGGAGAAATAGTGAAAAAATAGAGTACACAAAAATATAGGGCCAGATATATAAATAATTAAAGTAATTCAAACAAAAAGAACCAGTGTTCAAGCAATTCTGGAAATCTGTTCTTTAATTGTACATAAATAATTTGTTATGGAGAGAAAGATTATATAACTGAAAATACATTTCACTGGGGATTTAAAAAAAAATGTACAATTTAAAGATTGAACAAATTTACTGCCATTCTCATCTCGTCATCCATGATGGCGTTTTTTTTCTAAAGAGACTGAAATGACCAACTGGCGACTCAGACTCAGCCAAGAAACATTGGAGGTGGAAACCCTTCTTCAGGCCGTGATGTAACCGTGATCACTGGAGACTGAGATGGAAATTCACTTGGGCCGCCGGACGCCCCCAGCCCCATGACGTCTGTGAGAACAAAAGGGCCTTGATGCATCTTGTGAGTGCAAGAATTTTCTGGAACGGCCCATTGACTAATTTTCAGAGCAAAGTTACTAATACGTTTAAAAAATAAATGACAATGGTAACTTTATTTTAAGAAAATATCAACTTTGTTTTTTTTTTTTTTTGGCTTATTCTGTGAGTTTTTGTTCCAGCAAGTGAGCTTTTACTTCAAGCCAATTATAACCCTAAACACAAATTAAATGTAATTACCTTTTTATTGACACATTAAAAGCAAATACATAGCATAGCCAGTAGTTATATTCTTTTGTACAGGTGTAACTATTACCAAAGCCGGGAGGGAGCGTACACACAAAGCTCGCGTGGTGTGGACAGGAAGGGAGAGGCTGGCGGGGGTGGGAGGCGTGATACAGCACAAAGGGAAGCAAAAGGACTTCCCAACACAAGCTGACTTAGAAAAACAAGAGTAAGTGCAGGTTGCTTGATTGAATCACGTCAGGAGGTAAACCGCTCCTTTTACAAACACCACAGCTTTGCTTTTTCACCTTCAGTTATGATCTCGGAGCTGCCGTGAGTGGTGGTGCTGCCAGGCTGCACCCATTACCGCGGCCCCCAACACGGTTACCATCTTAATTACAGCTGTGTCTCAGCCAGGGCAGTGACGTCACACAGCAGGGAGAGACTGGAGAACGTAGAAGCAGGAGCTGAGGGCATGGCCGAGGCTGGAGATCCAGGGGACGGTGACTCAGCGCTCCAGTGCTCAAGGGGTGTAGCTGTGGGTGACAAGACAGGATGCGTTTCCCACCTTGACGTTCGGTGACCTGCGGCCAGATTCGTAGCTGCAGAATTCTTGAAGGAATGCCTGCAGGTACACCTGAGTCTCATTAGCTAAACCGGTATTTGCCATGTTGGAAGGAGAGCAACATAGACGCAAATGGTTCTTCCATTAGAATTCAAAAAGAGCACAGAAATTCTAGTGAGACTGCGGACGTTTCCCCAATTCTCCGCTGCAGTATAAACTGGAAGAACAAAGACACAGGCTCGCCAGCACCCAGCGGCGTCTGAAGCACAGACGTTGTGTCCCGTTAATAGTCACACGTGTACCCTGACTGTGCAGGGCACTCGTGTGACTGTGAGAACACAGTGACAGGTGTGGGTTTCCACTGTCGGGAGGAACAGGTGTGACAGGTGTGGGTTTCCAGTTGACTATACGCACAGCAGACACCACTTAATACAGTTACTTTTGCTACATAGTTTGTGCACAGGCAAACCTCCCAAATGTGCACCTCCGTCCTTCTTTGGTTGCAAGCAGCAAAAGTCATTTTCCTTTTCTAAGTTTGAAAGTTCAGTAGCAGACTGGCTGGACTTGACCAAAGCTGTGCAAAGCCCAGTGGTCTATCGCTTGGGAGCTCCTTGTTCTGGAAGGTGAGCTGCCACCTTTTCAGGCCCGCTTCATGCAGAAGGGCCGAGAAAGGACTGCCTGAACCTCAGCGGTCTTTGAATCACTTACAGAATTCCACATCACAGAAAGTAGCATCTAGGAAACGTTTACGTTGGTTCAAATACACACGCCATCTGTTCTCTTTGACAAATATTAGATTTACTCACTTTCTGTGTGGATTGGCCACAAACAAGGAGCAGTCACTTCTGTATTTAACGGGTGGAATGATGGCGTGATGGGCTGTCTCAGTCCGCTCGGGCTGCTACCACAAAGTACCACAGACGTGGGTAGGTGGGGGGCTTACAAACAACAGACACTAAGTTCTCCCAGTCCGGAGGCTGGGAGGCCACGAGGAAGGTGCCTGCAGGCAGATTCGGTGTCTGGTGGAAGCGCACCTCCTCAGTCACAGCTGCTTCTCCTTTCCCTGTGTCCTCATGTGGCAGAGGGGACAAGACAGCTCTCTGGGGCCTCTTATGAGGACACTGATCCCATTACGGGGGCCCCACCTCATGACCTAATCACCCCCCAAGGCCCCACCTCCTAATACCATCCCATTGGGGGTTTTGATTTTAACCTATGAATTTTAGGGGACACGAGCATTTAGTTTACAGTACAGTCATTAAAATAAATCATGTTATTTAGAAAAACAAACTATGTAGCAAAAGTAACTGTATTAAGTGGTGTCTGCTGTGCGTATAGTCAACTGAATCTAGTCTGCTAATGCAATGCTGCAAAACACGTAATTCCATCTTTTAGAAACTGAACCACTGGGCTCGCATCTGTGTGCCACCTGTCCCAGCGAGATGACGGGAAGGTAAGTGTGGTGCACAGGGGTTTGTGCACAGCCTGTCCCAGCGAGGTGGCAGGAAGGTAAGTGCGGTGCACAGGGGTTTGTGCACAGCCTGTCCCAGCGAGATGACGGGAAGGTAAGTGCGGTGCACAGGGGTTTGTGCACAAGCAGGGACAAGACAGGCTGCTGCTGAGGGCCTGCCCCCTGATGCCTGCAGGACTCTGGGCTAAGTGTCCACTGTCTGGGCTGGGCCCTGATTTCCCCTGTGGAGTTGCTGGCCCCTGCCCTGTGTCCTGTCCATGGGTCCTGACCGCCCCAGACAGCTTTCTCTCTGCTGTCTGTGCAGTTTCTGGGGAAAGATGCGTTATGATGCTTTTGAGCTTTGCCACATCTGGGTGGTGTGGGGCTGGGGGTGACGGAGAACCACTTGGGCTATTTAAGGTGTCATCTACCTCAAGACCAAGACGGGGCTGCCCAGGCAGGACTCAGCGATTTGTGTGATTAATGTTTTGTGTCCCTAAGCCACTGTAGTGGTGGATGCAATTTTGAATTTAGACAAATGTATATTAAAGTGTGTGTTTCAATTTAACAGCCAAGCCAGGGTGTGGGGTCACCTGGGTTCTCTGTCCTTTGCAGCAGTCTGATCATTTAAGAATTCTTGGAAGCCACGTCTTCATAATTTCTCCCAGGATACCAACTCCTATGTTCTCCCCATGTCAGAACTTGCATTGTCTTTCCTCGTCTCATCATCCTGAGTCCACTTGCGTTCAGCGCAGTGCATTAGAGAAAGGACACTTTCTGCAGGACTCAGGGACTCTTCTTTTCCTGTTGTATTTGTTTTCTTTAGGGTGGCACCTCTTACTCTTTGGGATTTTACGTCAAACATTTTTAGGCTCCCTGTGGGACGGTAGTTACACATGGAATAATCAATTGAGGGCAAATGACACAGGCTGTTGTGAGCCCAGCAACACCGTTGAGTCAGATTGTGGTTCACTGACCCCAACAACATTTCCATATAAACTACCGTGTTTCCCCAAAAATAAGACCCAGCTGGACAATCAGCTCTAATGCATCTTTTGGAACAAAAATTTATATAAGACCTGGTCTTATTTTACGATAATATAAGACCAGGTCTTTATTATAATATGACATGATATGATATAAATTACCAGGTCTGTGCATGTTCTCTCACTCCTGTAGCCTGTGGCCAGTGACGTGCTGGGCTCACAATCAGCCCCACTTCCTGCCGTACGTGCCCCCCCCACCCGGCTATCGCCAGGGTCCAAGATGGCCCTGTGTTCGAGGGAACCCCATGTGTTTTAATGCCTTGTATCCATGTGCCCACACTTGGGAGCAAAGGACGAGGAAGTCGTGTGAAGAAGCGTTGGTAAGAAGTAAGACCTTAAGGTTTCAGTGTTCATAAACACCTTTTAATCCCTAAGATACTTAGTCGTTAATAGTACCTCCCGGCCCATCCGTTGAAGGGGCCAGAGCCCCGCACTCCTTGACCTCTGGTTGAGGAAACAGTTGAGGAGGGGCCGCTTGCGTCTCTGTATAGAACCATCGGTTCCTGGGCCTGCGCAGCGCGGCAAACCCCTGAACCGAGCCCAGGTGTTGGCATGTGGGGGCCAGGGAGGGGACAGTGTGGGAGGAGGTTGGCATGACGCTCCTGATCCAGGCAGCTATGAAATAAGTTTCATTTCATCTCTGCAGCAACAATTCAAATCAATCACCTCATCAATCTTTCTTGATACAAGCCCATGTGGAAACAAGATTAGAGAAAGAAGTGGAATCTCAAATGGGAAAGTAGAAGAGAAAGCCAACGTTTATTGATCCCGAGAAACAGGAAATGTGTCAAGAACTGGGTGGGGTGGAAACATTAATGAGAATGAGGAATCCAGGAGATCGTGAGGAGTACAATTGTCCTGTTACAGAACACTGCCACTCATTGGAGGCTGCAATGGGCCAGACGCTGGATGGAGCGTGTTCTGTGTGCAATCTCTTCACCCCTCAGAACAATGCTTTGTAGTGAAAGCCATGTGGTCACCCACTTCTTCTCCCACGTTTCCTCACCCTAAGGATAGAAGTTTACTCACTGCTGCCGCCCTACTAGGTGGACACATAACTAGCTATATTCAAGAGGCGAACAGGTGAGTCCAGTCCTAAGAATACCACTCAGGTAGAGGACGCCTCTGGATGGAAGCAGCACCCAAAAAGCTAAGGAGGCAGGGCTTTGTAGGCCTGGGGAGGTGGGGCATGGGATCTCCTGCACGCGGGTGGATGGGGCTCAGTCTTCGCATCTGTGCTCAAAGTGTCTGTCTACTGAGTTCTTGGTATGGACAATGGAAAAACAAAATAAAATGATGCTGGCAATGAACGACCCAGAGAGTGGAGGGACGATAAGCATTCACTTCAGGTATTTGCCACCAGCAACGTGTTTCAGGGAGAGCTGTGCAGAAGCAGATGATCTCTTTGAAGCATTCACTGGAACAAAGCAAGCCATTCTTTGCTGATTTCTCATTTGTCCTCAAACTGTAAGGTCAATTCTCCATCTTCACTGGAAAAGAGGGAGCTGGATCTTATGTCAACCTCTCTGCCTCCCGTGTCATTCTCCTCTGGAAACGCAAAGGGAGAAGGGGCTTCCTGGCTGGTAATTGGTAACAAGCACACAAACGGTATCATCAGGAAACTTCCACCTTAACGGCGTCCTTTTGACGTTTTTGAATATGTGGTAAAACTTCCCTGTCAAGAAGTCCCCGGTCTTTACAGCATTTACGAAAACCAGAAAATCTGATTACCATCCAAACCTCCTCCAGGGAGCCAGGCCTCACAATTAGAGAGCGAAACGGAGGGCACGTCTCTCCAAGTCTGATACAGCTTTGAGCAGTCAGAGCTCGCCTGTCTCCCTCCTCCGTGTCCGTGCTTTGCAGACTCCACCCTGTGCGTGTTTCTGCGACTGCAGTAGGTGGGGATGGACAGAAGCTCAGAGACGGGCCTGGAGCACAGGGACCCACCCCGCTTCCTGACTGCTGCCCAGATCCAAGACTGGCAGCTGGACTCCTTCACTTGGATTAATGGGTTAAAACTTGACATCTTTTTAGTATTTTCGGTTTTATTTTCTTTATCAGCTTGACTTTCATGTCCGGAGTGCTCTTGCTACAATATTCTTTTAAAAGTACACTTGTCAGGGTCCATTTGCTACCAGCTACCTTGATGGTGACATCGGCCAAGCCTGTGGTTTACCTTTTGACCTTAGAGAGGCAGCAGATGGCCCAGTAATAAATCCTGGTTATTAGTGAAGGGAGCCAATAGCTTGGAAAGGCAGAAATCAAAGTCGGGCAGTTTTACACTGTGGTTCTCGCTGTCGGCTCTGACCTGGAGCTGTGGGCCTGTCAGGGAGGGTGACGGGGGCTAAGACAGCAGCAGGCCTCCTCCACCCTCCTCCCTGCTTCTGCCCCCCACCCCTCTCCTCCCTCCTTTGCTTTCTATCCTGCTTAGGTCCACATTGCAGGAGTGGCTGACGGTCTCTCTATTTCAAAAATTCACCTGGAGTTCTGTTCTCAGCAAACTGCCATGGCCGTGCTGTGTGATCTGGGCAGATGCCTTGAGCTCTCTGTGCTTGGTGCCTACGGACACTCAGAAACGGCGTGTGAGTGCAGGAAACACGTTCACAGCATGGCTCCCGCTCTTTAATGAATGTAAGATGTCTTATTATTCCTCCTCCTCTTCCCCTTCTCCTTGTGATGCACCAAGAGGGTCCTGAAAAGTGTCACCGACAAGCAGGGCTTCGCGCCTCCAGCTCCTCAGACAGTGGTGGGGGAAGGTTGTGTGTCAGCCAGCAGACAGGGAGCTCGTTTTAAGAATTCTTAGCTATCAACAAGAAATTATACGTGTTAGCATTACAACTCACATTCATTTATGAATCTTAAATGTAATAATAATTTATAGAAGAATTCCCAATCCTCTTAAATTTTCTTGGCAAAGGAACAACAGGTGATAAAGCACTAAGACACATTATGGAGGAGTCATATTCTTGTTCCCAAGAGGGTTCCACATAGACCTGACTCAATAGAAAAATTCAGGCTGTGTCCTTTCTTTTTTGAAAGCTCCATTTGGTTTATCAAAAAAAAAAAAAAACACCCCGATATTTTTACAGGATTTTGAAAGCACATGAAATAAACATTGCTTTTGTGAATGTTTTTGGTTTTTATTTTTTCACTGTTGAATTCCTTCTTAAGCTAAGGTAAAAGTTTTGGTATTGTATTTATGAAACTCTTTTCAGTTTTAGTCCCATATCTTCTGTACCGGAGAGTAACAGCTTCTGATAAAGTTAGCAACCCAGGCTTTGAAAGGTACAGATAGTAATGGGTGTGTGCACAGGAGCTGCACTCTGGGGCCGAAGTAACCAATGTTGAGTTTACTACGTTGCTCTATTAAACTGATAAATACATTCCCAGAACAAGGAGCTACTACTTAGCAAGTACAAACAAAGGAGGGCTCGAAAAAGTGCTTGTCACAAAATTAAAGTTATTTTTCCTCCATAATAAAGTCAACTTACAGCCCAAGCATTAACAAATAGAATGTTATTTTTAGTGTCACATTGTCTTGTTAATTGTTTACAAAACGTTTTTCCCGGTGCGTTGTCACACTGTTCCTTTCCTAAGTCTGAGACGTAGCCAGGGGTTACATCGCTGCAGCAGAGATCAGGTTACAGAGGCTTGTTATAAGACCCTATGTGAATATTAATTTCATAAATCAATAGGTGTGGTTCAGCCAAGAAATAATAAAAAATATCGTGCTTCCTAACTGAAACCAATGTCAGAAACCGTTACTCTGAAACAGAGTGAGTGAACTCTAATAAAGGAAAAGTGTAAGCAAAGCACTCAGTTATTTATTAATAAGTGTGTGAGACAGACATTTTAATTGGAAATTGGTGCAACATAAAATCGTTGGTTTCCTTTATCAGTGTAGAGCTGCATAAATTATTTTAATTCCTGTGTTGAAATTAAATGGTCAAGCTCACTGGTCTGTACAAAGGGGTGTGAGTATGTGTGTGAGTGTGCAAGTGTGTGTTAGGGTGGGTGTTTAAGTTGTGTTTGTCTTTTTGTGTAAATACCCAGTTTTTAAAAAACATATCCAGGTGGTTTTTTTTTTTTTTCCTTTTGTAGAAACAAAAATAGCAAAGAACCTGAGGGCTAATGTGCTAATTATCAGTGTCTGTGCGAGCCTCCCAAACGCGTCTCTCCTATAACCCCTGGAAAAATTCTGACATATTATAAACTGTTTGAATTAGCGTAAATCAGTAAACAACAAATTGGTGCCAGCCCAATAACAGAAGGGTGAGATGCATACTAAGTGACTTAGTTTCACAATGCCAGAGCAACCACAAAACACCATCGATTTAGTTCAACCCGACAATATCTGTGCTCCTAGAGTGTGGAGGGCACTGCAGTGGATGTTTTGTAGGTGATGGAACAACATCGGGTGTGTCCTCAGCTCCCTTGTACAATGCGTGTGCGTGCACGCGTGTGTGTAAGCCAAGAGAAATGCATGCTAAACACAGAGACAGCGACATGTAACGCCAGAAAGGTGGGTTGTTTTAATACTGCGGTTCTAACTAAAGCACACACGGCCAAGCTGTAATTACTTACAATAAACAGCCACCCTGGCGTATGCAGGGGAATCAGGAAATACATACACGAGTGCTCATACCAGCTCTACATTTCTCCTAAGATTGTTTTTGTCCTTCAAAATTTAAACCTACTACAATGCTGAAACTTTCTTACTGGCAGTAAAAACATTCTACCAAATAGTCATTATTATTTTTTAATGCCACACAGACTAGCATACATTTTGGACTTATTGGTGTATTTTTTGATACATGTAATTTGGTTTAAATATATCCTGAAAGATTCAGCTACGGAACCACTGATGATTCCTAAAGAGCATTCCTCAGGTTTTATTAGGTTTCCTTCGGCAGGTGCTCAGTCTGTGGCTAGCGTAGACGCATTTTTAATTTTAGGGTCAAACATGGAGGAAGGGAGAGACATTCTCTAGCTTTCAGGCCAGTTTAGAGGTAAAACAATTAAACATTCTTGGTCCTGTTAGGCCTGCTCTTTTCTAAATAGGAAACAGAAGCTGTTTTGATTTCTTTGTCTCTCCTATTAATATTAGCACAACGCTGGACGGGGGAAGGCTCAGAAAAATGTTAGTAAAATGAATCACTTAACAAATGAATGAATGATCGTCTTAAACGTTAAGTGAAGGTACTGAGTTAAGAGAAGGTGGAGAATGCTTCTTACGATGAAATTGTAAGTTCCTTTGTTAAGAGAATTTTGATATCATAAAATGAAACTTTTTCCATTTTGAAAGACTGGGAAAAACACAGCTGTCCCCACAGGAGGGGACGACGGGAGCTTTGGAAGCCACAGTCTGTGGGTCTGTGCAGGCTTGGAGGCCTAGGAGCTGATGGGACCAGACAAATGGTTTAATCACGAGGTACCTAAGCTCCTTGTATCTGCTTAGGAATTTATTGTTCCTCCAAGTGACTCATTGTTAACTCCAGTTTCACTCATAGTTTGTCTTTCTTAAGAGAAAAGACAAATGTGTGTGTGTGCTACTATTAATAGAACAAACACAATTTTTCAAGTGCCCCAATCTAGAACACAGAACGTCGGGTGGGCTTTAAGGACACAGCGATTGTCCATTTTTGACACTGTCGACATGGGGAGGTGGCAGAATTGCCACAGCGTCTCGTCTCTAGTACAGTCATCCTGAGAGGAAGATAACGGAAGGGGCAGGAGGCTGATTTATATCGTGATATGTTTATGTTTGTGTCAATGCATGCACTTCTCTTTATTTCCCTAAAACTCTGCCATTATCGTGAGTCCTGACAAGTCCCTTATTTTTAGAATAGATTGAAGTGAGTGGTAAGAACTCAAATGAAACAAGGTCACAGGCTGTTCCATCACACCTCTGATATTTTGACTATTAGCAGGACCTCTTCCATGAGTGCACACTCTGACGACAGATGGTGACAGTCACAGAGGAGCGTGGGTGCCATGTCACCTCAAGACACAGCAGCTCAGTGCCAGGGATGACCTTGTCTTTCCAACAAAACTGTGCAGGTTCCAGTAAAGAAGCCAAAGCCTGTTTTAGTCCAAAGTATAAAGGCTGGTGACGAACAGTGATCACACACGAATGACAATCTCACAAGTGTTTCAGTTTGCAAACTGGAGGCAATGATCGGTAGTTCACACGATGATGAAGGCGTCACTTCCATCAGGTGACACACATGTCATTGCTAATATTCTGATGTGACACTGCAGACCGGGTCTGACCTGTCAAAGCAGCTGTTTCCTGTGGTTCAGCCTAATAGTCTAAGAAGCCACAAATCCTCACTGCAGGTTTTCTGGACACAGGCAGTGCCAGCTTTGCGGAGGTGGGGGATGGGTGGGGCAGAATGTCTGCCATGTGTCCTGTGTGGGATGTGGGTGAGAAGGGGCTCCCTCGAAGCCCCCTGGTTTCTGGCGGGGGATTGAAGGGTGATAACACGATCCACGGAGCTCTGGGAACACTCAGAGCAGGCGGCTTGCAGGGGAAAGGAGTGAATGAGACCCATTTAAGATGTGTGGCCTGAGGTCTGGTGGGACATTCAGCTGGAGTGACACAGAGTCAGGAGCCCACGGCTGGCCAGCGGCTGCAAAACCAGAGGGTTACCTGGGGGGACCACATGGACGGAAAGAGCAAAGGGTCAGGAATGGGACTTTGGGGACCATGCTATTCCTAAGGAGGAAATGTCCTAAGGAAGAAAGTATCCCAGGTGGGCTCTGGGAAGGAAGCAGCGCTGTGTGCACCTCTGACGGGCGCTGGCCTCCCAGCCTGCGGGGGATGCTTCAGGGCCCTCTGTCCACCAGCCCCACTCGCTCCCACACATGGACGTCTGATCTGTTTTATGGGGCGGATGTTTGATCAAAAGGTTCTGAGGCCAGAGCTGTAAACGTGGAAATGCTCGGGGCTCCACTATGAAATGTCAGCTGCCACAGAGCTGGCCCTGCCATCTGCCTGGCCAGCCTGCCTCCCGCCCACCCCCAGTCGGCCCTGACCCCCAGCTGCTCCCGTGGGCCACGGCCCCCCCCACCTGTGGACCCTCCTGAGTGCACCTGTGTGGGTGACAGGGCCCATCTGTGGGGGCTCAGCGCAGACGCTTACCTGGCTTCCAGAGAGACGTAGGGGTCCTCCCCCAGTCCTTCCTCATCTAAATGGTCATTCTGTGCCCTGTGCTGCTGCCTGCACGTAGGACGCCCTGGACTTTGAGCTGTCACTGGTATGTGCCCACTGGCACTGGCTGAGGTGGTAGCAGTAGCAGCTCTCACTGTCCTGGGACCGATCGGAGTGTTGCATCATATTAACTCTATGAATCAATACCCGATTAATTTCAGCGCTTACTAAATACGGTACCTGAAGGCCGGGGGCTTCCGGCTCCGTGTCACTCCAGCTGAATATCCTACCGGTGCCTCAGACTAACATCTGAATGGTGCTCATTCACTCCGTTCCTGTACCATCAACGCTTTTAACAGGTTTCCCCTGTAATATGCATAGTTTCTGGTTTTAGGAGGCAGAAGTAATGGTTATGGAAGCATCTGACAAATTTCTGTTTCTCTGTGGACAAGGTAGCTATAGAAAATACACATAAGTACTGACAACGAGTTAAGCATAGACAGGAAATTCAAATGACTTAGTTCTCTAGTTCAGCCAGTCTGAATTTCAGCAGGTCCAAAGCTGAGATTTCTTCTGCGGACAGGACCCTGGCAGGGCCACCTGGGCCTCAGGTGGGGTCCTGGACCTGCACCCGGGGCCATGGGCACCAAGGCACCACGGTCAGAAAGGGTCCTCGGGGTAGGGAAGCCTCTGCTGTGGCCCTGCCGGAGCTGTTTGTCTGAGTCTGAGAGAGAAAGAAGGGACTTCTGATAACAGTTGTTAGGGGAGCTCCAGACGTACACAGACTGCAGAGTCTGAGCAGAACAGTGAGTGGTTCTGCAGCTAAATCACACTTTATCATACTTACATCTTCTTAAGTGGTTTCCGTATTGACCGATTGATTTCAAGCTCATTTTATGGAAATCTTACTATTTAATTAGATTGCTCTCCAGGACCTGACAGTCCTGCTTTTCATTAATAACAAGTGCCGTCCTGGTCATAGGCGAGGTTGTTATAAGTTTTTAAAGCCTACTTCATAGACAGTCGATCAAAAGCCGGAGACAGCCCATCTCAGAGGCCCTGGATGCTCACGCGTGGCCACCCCGTCAATTAGGAGAAAATGGCCAAGAAAAGACGGACCCTTAGCATCCGAGTAAATAATGGAGACGGATAAATGAAATTTACTAAATCAAGATGAAATGCATTTCTGAGCCTGTGTCAGCTTTGCCGTCATTGGGGGACAGGGACAAAATTCATCAGCTGCAGTCAGGGAGCAGAGGCCTCCGTCGGGGCTGCTCACACGTTAGTTAATGCGTGTTCCAGAACGGCAGGGCGGCAGCGGCGCTCCCCCAGTGTCACTCACGTGAGTTCTGCTTGCTGGTTGTTCTCTCTCTCTCTCTCTCTCTCTCTCTCTCTCTCTCTCTCTCCACCCCCCCGTCTCTTTTCTGACAACGTGCTAAAAGTCAGTGTGCACTGAACTTCAAGCTTTTCTTAAAGTTCTCTAAGAAATCTCAAAAACAATTTTCAATGGGCGTAAAATCAAAAGTCTTCTCCTGACGCGATGCTTCCATTTTGCTCCCCTGTTTTCACGTGTGGATACGTGTGCATCAGGTTTTCAGTGATCGAGGCCAGGAAACAGGAACAGGAGGTATAGGCCACTGTGTTTGGCTCACACAGGTCAAATCCGGCTCCAGGCTGACACTTTGCAAAGACAGGAGACAAAGGCCCAGTCCGTGGACCGTGCTCGGGCAGCCTGCTGTGATGGGACCTGGAGTGTGACAGAAGCCGGCTCAGAGGCGCATGGGGATGCAGGACCCCTGTGCACAGGCAGCCCCATGGGATGGTCCATGCGGCCAAGCCCTGAGGCCAAGGGAGGCCCTGGGACAGCCCCTGACGCCGCGTCTCCAGACCCCCTCACCACTCTGGGCCGGGCGCTGCCACTGAATTAAAACCTTGATTTTGTGTCGTGGGCGACGCAGGCTCGATCTGGCATTTGACTCAAAATTGCTTGTCTTCCTGATCAATCCAGGAAAAATAAATATCCAATTTCTCCTGCTTCCGAAGCTGAGAACAAAAGGCTGAGGGGACACGTCCACGGGCCGCAGAGCAAGAATATTTCTGCCAACCGGAGCCGAAACTCCCGGTGGGTGTGCACCTCGGCAGCATTTATAATCATAGGAGCAGGATGGCTGCAAGCAAACAGACGTCATGTCCAACGGGACAGTCACACACAGACGGGGTCATCGCCGATTACCTATCGCCCCTGATACCAAGGTGGGCGTGGGGGAATAGACCGAAGGGGACAAGGAGATGTCGGTGCAAGTCGCAGACTGCACGGTCACGTGGCCGGAGGGCGTGAGGGGCCAGTGTGGACATGGCCCCTCACTCAGTCTCACCGTGAGCCCCATGGTTGTCTGCGGATGGACTGACATCTCACCAGAACCACACTGCGGGTACAGCCGACGGCAGAATGTCGGGGGAGGTCCTGAATCAGATCGTGCTTCCCGTGTGCCGGGGGCTGTCATCAGCACGGGACATGATCCCTCACGTCACCATCAGCTGGGCCCTGCTTGTGCCACACTCTTCGGAGCAGGGACCCAGGGCTCAGGTCGCCCACGGGAGGGGCGGGTGCCGGATGCGGGGTGTCCTTGCCTGCGTTCATCTGTTGCTTTTCTCCTCACTCCTCAATTACCTTTTCCCCTTTTGTCGTGAACACAGGCTTGTGACCTGCGCCTATAGGACAAGGCTGGGCCCGGCCACCTTCCCTAGGAGGCGACTGCGACGGCGTAGACCTCAGGGCAACATCAGAGCCCGTGTTTGCTGTTGCGCGGATCCACCCACACTCTCGCCTACGGGACATCAGATCACACACGGTGCTGTCCTGAGTGCATCCCTCAAATTACATGCAGTGTGAGTGGCCTGACATACGTGTCAATGCTGACACACAAACACTCATCCTGAAAATGCCTCAAGCTGCAGGAAGCAAATAAAAGTATGGAGCTTAAGGCAGATAATTTTCTTAGAAAACAACCCTTTGACAGCACCGCTCGGTTCTGTTTTCATGCCTGAAATGCCAATGGAATATGCCTCATGCCATGTTCACTGCTACTTGAGGAGGCTCCTACTGTAAAAAGGCAAAAACCAAAAATGAACAAACAGAAAAATGTTTTCAAGTGATCCGAGTTTTATTAATCCAGGCTTCACATTAGAGTTTTGTCAGGAGGCGCAAACGTAGGAAGCAAGAAATACTAAGAGAGGGAGGCAGCGTCTGTACTATTGTGAGTAGGTGTGGCCTTAGGCAGCACACAGGGACTCTCTCAGTTACCTGGGCGCCGTCACGTGAGCTGCCTCAGCGGCGTCTCAAGCCCTCCGAGGGGCACGCCTGGGTGCCCACAGGCCACAGTGCGTGACAGGAAGCTCTCCAGACACAGAGGCTCTTGTGTGAAAATGCCACGTGCTCACAGCCATCGCAGGTCGCCCTGCCATTTTTTAAACATTTTAACCAGAAAGGGACATTAAAGGGACCTTCAGATTAGGAACACAATTGAAAAACCTCTAAGAAAGGAAATATCTTATTAATTCATTAAGTCAAACTGCTTGTATCTACACTTGTATGACTAGAATTATGGTTCATTAACTTCATTTCTTTATATGAGTTAATTAGCTCAGAGGAGGCCAGAAATTAATTACCAGCTTATATAGTTTGTGCAGAATGGCGTTCTGTTTATTTAGTTTCTCCTATTAACTTTTAATCTCTTCAAACAATAAAAGAGGTAATTAGTATTTTATAAACAAAAAATGAATGCAACAAAGGCAGATAATTTCCCAAATACTGAAGCTCCTGTGAGGCCCCTGATAGCTGGTGGCTGAAGTCCGGACCTGTTCAGCATTAACTCTGAGCAGAAGGTGGTGGCACATGTGGGTGGTCCTGAGGTGGCCGCCACCGTGCATCACGCAAGGAGGGACATTGGAAATACCTCACGGAGCCGAGACTCCACCTCCCAACCTTTCCCGCTGTTGGAAAATAATTGCCCATGTATTCAACTCCAGTTGCTGGGTAAAGTCTCCCCAAAGACATGAGAAGAGCCACTTACGTGAGACAAAGCACGAGAATTCTGCTTCAACATCTAAGGCTTTGAAACGTGCATTTACTCTATTATCATAGAGGTTTGAAAGAACAGGTGGGCTTCTGGTATCACCTGACCCACATTAGTTCCTGTCACGGCCTGATACACATTGTGTACGGCACCTACTGAAAGACTGACATGACAACGTTCAAATTTCAACTTAACACTCAAGTTGATCTTTCCGAATGAGTAAGTGTCATGTGCATTTTTAAAGAACAATTGTACCATAGTGACAAAAACTAACCACGTGGATCTTTCCAGTGTAATGTGCTTTCTGAATTTGTAATTATTATATCATTTTGAAACTTCCAAGGGGATTTTCATAGTCTGTATGCTCAGCCACTTTCTAGCAAGACGCTTAATGAATTACAGGAGTTATTTAATCAATGTATTTTGTTAGCATAACATTAATATTAATTAAATGTTCATTAAAAAAATTGGATCCTTAACCGCCTAAGACCGGGGGTCCAAATGCTACTTCTGCACAGCAGGCTGCCTCCCCGCGAAGCTCTTATCAGGCAAATTGCTATTAGTAGGAAATATCCTACAAGTCCTTTTAACATGTTGTTTCCTTCAAAATAATAACTCTTACTGTAAAGGTCCACTGAGTTTGATTCTCTGCCCTGAAACTGTGATGCTTTCTCCATCTCAGGAGCTCGGCTGTGCTGGCTGCACACGTGTCTCCTCTGTCCTGTCAGATAATGGCAGGGAAAAAAAAAAAAAAAGCAGTGCATCGCATCTGTGAAGTCGATAAATAACGTCCAAAAGAAACCCTCACTGGGTCCTTTTTCCTGGGAGGAACCAAAAACAAACGTGGACCTTATTAAAGGAGGCTTTTCACCGAGATGCACACTGTGTGGGTTCCCCTCTCTTGGTGGAAAAGTCCCGTAAGAAAAGGGTTTTCAATGATGGTCAATGAATCCCAGATGTGTCAATACCCCTGACTGAAACGTTGTGTTTTGCACTAGTGATGTGGGGGGCATTAAATTCTTCATTAGAAAGGTTTGAATCAGCAAAATTGATTTTTCACCTGCGACAAGGCAGGGGTTTTCTTCCTGGGCTCTGCTCTGCCCCTTTGTCTCACGTTGCTCGTGTGGCACAGCTGCCATCTTCCCCTGATTCACAGACAGGCCTGGGGTCTTCATTGCTGACATTAGTGTCCCCAGCACAAATCACAGCTCGGCGGACACCGCCACCACCATTGCCAGCCGCCAGGGTGTGTGAGGGAAGCCTGGACAGAGCCCAGTGCTCTGAGCAAATGCCACGTGGCTGCTGCAGCTCAACACACGTCCTTAACATCCAAACCAAGTGAAGATGTCACTAGTGTGTGTGCGTCCTGGGACAGCCAGACAAAAGGAGCAGGTTGTGTTTGTACTAGATGGCACCCCTGTTCCAGTGGGAAAGCGCTGACAGCCATCCACGTGAGTAAGGGACAGACCCAGTGCCCTGTCCCTGAGTTGCCCCATCGACCCTCACCACCACACGCAGGCGAGCACTGAAAGGAAAGTATGTGAAAGGCGTACAGGCACCCAGGACACGTCGTGTGTTTGCATCACTGCCACACGAGAGGCTCGGCATGGATGGCGCTTCAGTGTCCACGTGGCCAGGGCCCCACCCGTTCTTGGAGCCCATTCTCTGCTCACCTTTCAGGCCTGAGCAACGTGTCTGGGACATGGCCCTGTCTTGTGCGTCTATCGTCCAGTTTACAAAGCTGAGTGTCCCACGCCAGCAACTTTAACGTGACCACGCATCCTTCCCTCATCTCTCCCAGGGTGTCTCCTAATTTATTTCTTCTTCTTCAGAAATGTTGGTGTTTCCTCGCTATTTCTGAAATGTATTACTCCTTTACCTGAATGTACTCACAAATCCCCACAGTTACCTTAGAGGCTGTGCTCTGGCTTCTCTCACAGCCTTTTCTTGTCTGGATATTTCCAGACAAAACAAGAACCAAGAGAACAAAGGGAAAGAGAAGTGAGAGAGCCCATGTTTCCCCTTCAGCGTGAACTGTCTCCCAGAGCCGCCTCACATCTGGTGGATTTATTCCCTAAAGAGAAGAAAGCATCGTACACTCACCAATTCACAGGCTATTCTACTTTCAAGGGTGAAAACATTTTTAACTGAAAAACCTCAGTCCAGGGGAAGCAATCAAAGAAAGGCCACATACTTACTGGTGTATTTCAACCAGATTCCATCAAACGTCACTATCATTTGTTAGTAAAATAATAAATTGGTATTTCTGTTTTGTATGTACTGAGGTTTTTCCAAACTTGCAAATACTCTTAAAGCATCGACTGTGCCCTGAACAGAGAAATTTAATTCTGTGGGTGTTGGGAGTTAGACTGGATTACTGGCTGGTGATGGAGACCTTCTTGGTGCTCGGGACCGTCATTCCCGCCCGGATGTGGTACCCAGTTTCCTGGCGCACCACCTGGCGTGCCAGACCCCGGTGGGCACTGCTGAAGCACATGCACCAGTTCAACTGCCCCCACAAAACAGAAGCAACGGCCCAAAGGGCGTGCCTTGGGGTGGTGACACACAGTGGGTGTCCCAGCAGAAGTCCTGAATAGACTGGGGTATCCCCACAAGGACTTCCTGTACCAATATCCTCAGTCACTGCATGCGCTGTGCCTTCCTGTCAGCTCTTGGTTCTCCCCACAGACCTCCCTGCAGACAACCCCATCCGTCTGCACAGAGCAGATGTGGGCCAGGGGTCCAGGGTCACCAAATGTGGGCTTACAGAGCAACGCGTGGAAGTCCCGGACTGTCAGGCCTCCGTCTGCCTTACTGTGTCACCCTGGGAGGGTTTCCATCCGGGAAGACTCAGAGTCCTGTGTGTTTCCCAAGCTCTAGTTGTTCTGGCAAGCAGGAGAAAACAGGATCTTGTGGGCACTTCTTGGGCAGATGGTTAGTCTACCTGCTCTGACTTTTGGAAACACCTGTGCTTTCAGATGTAATGACGATGTTTAGAGTGATGGTATAAATATCAACCTTTCTCCCCACTTACGGTTTCAAAGAATGGTATTTTCTTAGAAATATAGAAAAGTCAATAATTCCGTGCGCATAAGTCACTGTGATCTTTACACTCATTTGAACCTCTCTTGCTGACACAAAAGCTTCTATTTTTTTATAGAAGGACCCTGGGAGCCTCTGTGTGAAGATGAAGGTGGAAACACAGAGGGCGGGAGAACCCTGCTGAGCACAGGGAAGGAAACAAACAGGTTTAAGACAACTACATTGTCACGGAATTTTAACGTATCCCAAGCCTCACAAAGGCCTTACAGTGTGTTCTGAGCCCTTCCCATAGGAAGTAAGAACGATGCCCTCAGGCAGGCCCCAGAGTGGTCAGCCTGGGTGGCGTCCTGTCACAAGGTCCAACTTATTTGCTACACCAAGTAAATTTAGGATCAAGAAATATCTAGGAGTAAAAAAAATAGCACAGTATGGAAAATAATTTACCTAATTATTTTTAAGTACATATACCTTGATGTCATGTTGTAAGCCTTAGTTTCTTTGTTTTTAACCTGTACAATGGGGCTGTAGGAATTAAGTGAAATTAAGTAGGACTACATATTCATTTAGACAGGTGGTGGCTGGTACCTGGGAAGCCCTGGTGAGTGCTGCATTGTATTACTGCTACGGTGACATTGGATTATTCACAGCGCTCAGCTCTTAAATTCTGTTCCTCTCAATTGTGACACAGATCATCCTGTCATATACACATTGACATCTCTCGAGTTTTCCTTCACTGACCTATGAATTGTGCCTTTCAGGCAAAATGCCGTTGCTCTGCTGTGCTCTATTTTGAATTATCTTATACTTTTCTAGTCTCTCTGCCTGTGGTTGGCAGGCTGTTGGCTCCCGAATCCTGAACCCTGGAACCTGTGGTAGGTTATGTTCCATGAGGGGTGGGGGACCGGGGGCTAAGGCTGAAGATTAAATTAGGTTGTTAATTAACTGACCTTAAAGTAAAGAGTTTATCCTGGGCTATCTGAGTAATGCTAAGGCCCCTTCAACTTGGGAGAAGAAGGAAGGGCGTCACTGTCAGAGGTGACAGTAAGAGCACGGCCTGACACCGCTGGCTTTGAAGATGGAGGAGGGAGCCAAGCACCCGGGAATGTGGGGCCTCCAGAAGCTGGAAAATAAGGAGGGGTCCTCCCCTGGGGCCCCCGAAGGAGCCCACTCTGCACACACCTTGCGCTTCGCCTGGGAGGGCCCTGCTGGGCTGCTGGGCTCCGGAACGCTGAGGTAACAAAGGTGCGTTTTTGTAAACTGCTACGTTTGCAGTGTTTTTTTACACCAGCTTTAGGGTTTGAATCCACAGCCTCCATATAAACTGATTTCTAAATGACTGCAAGTGCTGTCGACTGCTCTAATGTCGGCTTCAATCCCCTTGAGTCCCTCCTGTAGATATTTCCATGAACACTGTGAAATATTGCAGTAACATGAGCACGAGGGTCTTCAGTGACCCCCTTGGACTCTCACATGCAACACAAACTTGTCACTTTGCTATGTAAGGGTGGCCCTACCCAATCTTACTCAGCACTAACCCCCACTGCTCCATAGAAAAGTGCATCCACATACCTCACCCTCAGTGGACAAGTCCAGCCACTCACGCTCCGTGATAACTAAATCGCCTGTCCCCTTCCCACTTACGCCCCTTCCTCTGCCATGAAACATCCGTACCTTCTGTGACCCAAGCAGCTGGTCTCGTCATCAGTCCACACACATACGCACTTGCGAGTCAAGACATACTGTGCCTGAAACGGAAGCCCAGCAGCGGCCACGTGCTGAGAAGGTCAGATGCACAGGCAGTGGCACAACTATGGCAGCAGTTTGGAGGGTGGGATGTAGTGGGAAGCAATCCACGTTCAAGGGTCGGAGCCCAAGGGGCATAGGTATGAGGAATGACTGCAGCCAGTGAGACAAGAACTACAACTTCCACTGAATGTGTCGGCGTCATTCAGTGGCCACAATCCTAAAAGTGTAACTCAAGTTAACTGTAACCAAAGGTTTTATTTCTCTGTTGAACTTGACCACATCGCATGTACGCATGCTCATGTCACCATGCACACACACACACAGGGCATAGCACTAATTATACGTATCTCCATATCCAGCTAACGACCCACCCTAATGTGGCGGAGCTGAGTGCAGCCCGTTCCCACAGGTGGGCGGTGGGCGCAGGTCCCCATCAGCACACTTCCCAGGGCCCTCACGCCAGCTTGGAAGCTTCAGTCATCGTGACGTATTGACGTGCACACAAGGCAAATGGCTCCAGTAGGTCCCTACCTGTGAAAGGCGGAAATGATCTCTTCCTTTATTCTCAGTCTCGACCAAGGTTATTCTCTTTATCATGTGTGGATTGTATCGAGTGCTGCCGCTGAGAGGAACAGCAGCAAGTAATGACGGTGCTGCCGTGATGAAGTGGGCGGCCAAGTCGCCAGGGCTGTGCTGGGAACGCACTGCGTCCCATCTACTTGCCATCCGTTATTCAGGGGTGACTGGCCAGGCGTGGCTTCTATGGATTTGATAATCATTCAGACGTCCATATTTAATATGTAGCATAAATCTCCCCTTTGGATGTCGGTGGTGTGTCACCACAGAACAACACTGCATACAAGGAGAGATAATGTACGGATTCTCAGAAATATTTGACATAAATAAGTGTGTAAGGGGGAGAGACTGTACGCCGGCCACTGCCCGGCTGCCCGCGTGCCTCCCCGTCACACTGGACAGCCCTGTGATGGCGCGTGCATGCAGCTGCAGCCTGTGAAGATTGGCCTGCACGCTGGAGACTAAGACACGCCAGATGTTTCTCTGCAGGGCTAACAAATATATCACCCCTGATAACGGATGACAAATGTTGTTCCATATTGTGTCAGACAAAGCCAGGGCTCTTGTGAAACAAGTGTTACAGCTGGAAGAGGGTATTTTAACACGGCTACCTCAGGAGAAGACACACACACAGTCACCTGCTTCAAAGGTACCTGAACCCCCAGCTGCTGGGCCGGGGGGAGGGTGTGATCCCCACCGGGCCTGGGGGAAGGCGGCTGCGAGAGGGCTGGGGATTAAGTACAAGGAGCCATCCCCGCTTCCCAGAGGTCCCTGGCCTGAGTTGCCGCGAGTTTCCAGTTAGTCACCATGGTCCTTCCTTCCATGGGGTCCGACCACACAGACAAAATGCACCCGGCTGTCGGGAGAGACGTGAGGATTGCTGGGGATGTGTGATCCAAGCAGCTAATCGCTTTGTGTACTCGACGGTCTCATGGCAGCCGGCTAGATTTATGAGCGACCGAGCGCTAAATGTCACTGGGACGAGACACACAGAAGGGCTCCCTTTTTATGAAGTATTGCAGCAGGTTAATTAGCAAAGGGAGTGCTACGTGTTGCCATTTTATTTTGGGCATTTCTCCGTCGGAGGCTGTGCTAAAGTCACGTCCTCCCCTGAATCTCTGCAGCTTGGGGCAACGTTAATTTCTCCCTCTGTACCCATTTGCTTATTAACATTACGCCTTTTCTCCCTTCCCTGCAAAAAATAAATCCTCTTCTGCAACCTTCACAACCGACAGGCTTCCAGGCAACTCAGGGTGATGTGTCTGGTGTGTTTTGATTAGGACGGGGTCAGTGCAGCCTCTGGGATACTGGACTGTCCACTGAGCCTGCGGGTGAGTGACTTCGTCTCGTCTTTGGTCAACAAAGAAGCAAATGACACAATGGGGCAACTTCTCATCACCTTCTGACTCCTAATGAACTTGCCCTCACCTCCCCCACGTCCTAGCTGAGACTTAGCTTCCCAGTTACCGTGTTTTCCCCAAACAATTCTATACAATGAGACGGTAACAGTTGTTTGTCTGATAAAGCCCGTACTATTTAGAACACAGATGTTTGATTATTATTTATTTCTCTCCGAAGCCCACTAATTCAGTCCCAAATGATCTCTTTTCCCCTTTTGCTTAAATTTAATTTGGAAGGTATGTTGTTGGTAAGTGACAGACAGTTTAATTATTAATAGGATCCTGTAATGCACTGCACTGGAGTTTTAAACTCTGGGGGCGAAGCACCACCACCCCCTTCCTCCCTTATGCTACTGGGACTCCTGGATGGATACAGAGGTAATTACAAAATGCATGACAAATCTGCATGGATCGTCTTCTTCCTTCAATATTTGTGCTGGTCTATGATTTTATCAAGTGTCACTCACTTTGCAGGGCAGCCATGAATCCGGGAGGCCTCTGGTGTGTCTCCTCTTTGGGACCAGGACATGTGTCTATAGGTGCACATGTATTTTGGATGCAGGTACGTGGACCTTACGCTTGGAGTCACAGAAGAAGAGTTCAGTGAAACTGCCAGGTGCCTAATGTCACGGCTAGGTCACCAGTCAGAAGCCACAGGGGAGGGGCGCTCGTGCTGAAACACAAGTAAAGCAGAGAAGGACAAAAAGCCCGTTGAGCGTGGCCTGTGGAATCCAGCAGTCAGCGGGTTTCCCAGGCTTGTTAGCCAGCTGGAGCCCGTGGTGATAAAGCGAGCCCTGGTTTGGTCCCTGTACGGGCCAGTTAGTTTCATAGATTGCCTCTCTAATCGCAGCCGGAGTCTCGCAGTCGTCACCACTGGTCACGAGGAGGCTGAAGACGCAGCCTAGCTCATCACCCCAAATAGGGTGGGGACAGCAGAGCATGTACACTGCCAAGGACAGCCGACTGGTGGGGGTGTGTGACCGGCTGGCGTGTGTGACCACCCGGGGTGTGTGACCGGCCGGGGTGTGTGACTGGCCGGGGTGTGTGACCGGCCGGGGTGTGTGACCGACTGGGGTGTGTGACCGGCTGGGGTGTGTGACCGGCCGGGGTGTGTGACCGGCCGGGGTGTGTGACCGGCCGGGGTGTGTGACCGGCCGGGGTGTGTGACCGGCCGGGGTGTGTGACCGGCTGGGGTGTGTGACCGGCTGGCGTGTGTGACCGGCTGGCGTGTGTGACCGGCCGGGGTGTGTGACCGGCCGGGGTGTGTGACCGGCCGGGGTGTGTGACCGGCTGGGGTGTGTGACCGGCCGGGGTGTGTGACCGGCCGGGGTGTGTGACCGGCTGGGGTGTGTGACCGGCTGGCGTGTGTGACAGGCTGGTGTGTGTGACCGGCTGGGGTGTGTGACCGGCTGGCGTGTGTGACCGACTGGGGTGTGTGACCGGCCGGGGTGTGTGACCGGCCGAGGTGTGTGACCGGCCGGGGTGTGTGACCGGCTGGGGTGTGTGACCGGCTGGGGTGTGTGACCGGCCGGGGTGTGTGACCGGCTGGCGTGTGTGACCGGCCGGGGTGTGTGACCGGCCGGGGTGTGTGACAGCCCTCGGCGCGTATTTTTGGGAAGACAAGTGTTCGTTTTCCTCCCGGAAACGAGCTCCTGAGAGCGCTCCATGGCCGGTCGCTGAGCCCGGGCTCATCAGCAAACGCCGCGGGTCAGCGCGCTCCCCACTGACCTGACCGTCTGCGAGCAACCGCACACGCGGCCCTTTGCGTCCCCACGCGTCCCAGCCTGGGTGTCGCCAGCTCACCGGTCTGCTTCCTGCCTCCCTCTCCAAGCCAGGAGTGTGTCACCTGCGATGTCAGCGTACACAGTAGACGCTCAACTGGAAAGGGGAGTTTGGGATGCGGTGTGTTACGCTGTGAGTATAACTGGTGCGTTAGGCCCGCGGCGTCAGCGCGAGGAAACGAGGCCGCCGTGGAGGCTCGGCCGTTAGTGATGCGCAGGGTCAGGGCCGGAACTCACGAGGCTCCTGGTGACGCTGTGCTGGGAAAGCCGGAGCCCAGCGTTTCCTCACGGGCGATCGGCGACGATCCTGGTGTCGTTAGGCCGAGAGCACCCATGGGACTGCAGGTTAGGCCCAGGCTCAGGTGACGCTCAGGGGGGACCCTGGCAGCCCCACCAGGAAGACACTGGGCGCACCGCCGCCCTGAGTGTCATTGCCAGCGTCCCCAAAGCAGAGGACAGTGGCAGCAAGGGGCGGAGGTCATGTTGCTTGGCCACGGAGGCCTCCAATGCAGGCTGCTGATTAGGTCACTTTATAATCTGCAGACTAAATTAAATATGGTCCACAGATGTTTTTAAATGTAAAATGGCACAAAAATCACAGCAACTCTTTGCAAATGACAGCTCAAAACGTTAGTCATATTGAGATTCTAATGATCTTAAGATGATGTCTTTATACTACTAGGTCTCTTGTATATGCCAGTCCTTAATTACTAGTCATTTTTCCATTTAGGAAACATGAGATCACAGAGGGAGTTTTTCTAAGGACCCACGTGACCAGTGACATGGGACATGGGCGGTCAGGATGAGAAGGCACAGCTCTGATGCGCGGCATTGAATACCATCTGCTGTCCGGGCGTGAGTGACTCAAGTTCATGCCTGGTGTTAAAACTCTTGCTTTGACTTCTAGCCTTCAAACGTCAGATGTGTTGTTCCTTTTCTTTCCTCCTGTGGGAGTGCTTTATGCAATTTTTGAAAAGTGGGCAGCAGTATCCCTTTGAAAAATGGAACAGTATTAACATAATTATTAAGGAACTGACTAAGCAGGAGGTGGGGAGGGGCGAGAAGAGAGTGGAGGGAACAGTGCAGGCAGCTAGCAGGCTGGGGTCCAGGCAGCTGGAAGGGGCCGCGGGCCCTACACTGGGGTCTTCACGGTGTGTTTACCAGGAGGGCGGAAGTCTCCTCAGTCGCAGGAGGTACGGTCTGTATGTTCTCATGTGTTAATGGCTGTTGCCACCAGTAGTTTGACCCAATATATTTTTCCTAATGCTGCTTTTCCCCTCTACTTCTATTGGGGGGTGGGGGGAAGCCAACACACTCTTTAATGAGTACCTCCTTATCAAGTAATGTTTGATTATAGGAAAAACAACAGAAACCAATTGACTATTGGAATGAAAATAACCCAACAAATGATCCCTTTTTGCGTACAATCCTCACAAAGGGATTATGAATTTGATTATAACGTAGCCACATGAGAATATGATGCCTTTTTTTTTTTAACTAGGTTTACAAATATCAAAGTATTTTGAAGTCCCGTCTAGATTTTTCAGGTGGCCAGGGAAATGGTAAACCATTTCTTACCAAAAAGCCAGGATCTGAATTCTTTTGAAATGGATCTGAATACATGATTACACAGCATCTTTGTTAGCAGAGATGGAAGTCCAAGAGTTAACTGATTAGAGGTGATTTCTATAGGTAAGCTGAGACTGACCAAAGCTTTCGGGACATGTGTCCTTCCAACCACTGGATGACACACTTTCCTGAGGGCCGGCCTCTTGTGGAAGGGACATGTGAAGAACGTGGACTACGTAACAGAAAATGACAACAGGAAGTTCCCTCCAGTGACAACCGGCCTTGGAGAAGAGACACCCTGAGTAGGAACCACCGAGCTGCTGGGTAGCTCTGAGCTCTGTCTGCACGTCAGCTTGACATACTCTGAGATGGACGGAACAAATACAGCCAACACAAAAGTCCCCTCAAAATTCACTACAAATAATTACAGCACTGACAGTAGACTTGAAAGATTCAGCAAACACACGATAAATGGATAAGAGTGTGAACTATTGCATTTCTAAAATCTCCACATCTTTTATTCTCGTTCAAATATATTGTATAATTATATAAACTTGCACAATCCTATAGCTGTATTAACGCAGACCCCGTCACAGTTGTGACATGCTCAGAAACCTGATTTGAGATGATGGATCACAGTGTGTGTTAGTTGACGTCCTTGTACTTGAAATTAATAGGTTAAATTTTAGTGATGTCTGTGTAACCCACAGACAACCTTCTCAGGACCTGCATTCCCTTCGGTTAGTATCTGTGCTATTTTGGGGAGCTGTCTCTCAGCTTCCAGAAGAGTCAGTCCCCAGAACGAGAGGCTGCTGGTTGGAGCTTTTTCCTGCCATCTGTAATTATCCCCCCGCAAGAGACACTGGGGAGAAGTAGGGCCCCACAAAGCACACATTTTGGAGTCTGTGGCTGGTAAGCCTTCCCCATTCAAAGAGTCAACATAAATAGTAACGCACGGGCATACCCATGAAAGTGCTATTCAACGCAAATAGCTAAAACACGTCTGCACTCACGATGCGGCATTTTCACTGGACAAATCCTCTTCCTCCTTCAGGGGACACTGAAGTGGGAGTCCCCAAGGAGATGCATGTTGTTGGTGAATGGCGACCAGTTCCTTATTCGTCCAACCACTTACTAAGAAGTCATATCTACCTATTAGAAAGGTAATTTTGCTTTCACAGACTACTATAAACATAATTAACATTGTATCTGCACAATTAAAGCTATTTTCTGTGAAATGAAAACACTGATTTTGCTACCCCAAGGATTTCCCATTAAAATAATCTAAGAGTTGTGGCATGATAAATATTTTAAGAACCGTTTTATCATATCCACTATGCATCCTGAGAGGGAATCTTTGTTTTTTTTTTTTTGCTTTTATACCACTCTGAGTACAATCTCTTAAGATTTGGGTTCCCTTCTGATCTCTGTACTTCATCGTACAAACTGAAAAGCAAAGTAACAGAACTTTTGCACTGATATGTGCAATGTCCCAATCTTTGTCTCCAGCTCCCTGTTGGATGGGACGGATTTGACATGTGACAAAATATGGCTGTGACTGAAGATATTGTGAGTGAGGTCCTCAAATGAAACAGAAGTGGTGGTTTCTCTCTTCCTGAAAGTGTTATCTCCTGTCCTGATTTGGTCTCTTTTTAGCCAAAGCAAAATAAAGAAAACAAGAATGTCAGGAGAATCACAGACTGTGTCAGGGGAGGGATGGAGGTGAAACATGCTCCTGGAGTCCGGGATCACCGGCGTCCCCTGCTGGTACCTCAGATTGTCCCCTCGAGTGGTAAGAGTGTCCCTGGGGCACTTGAGAGTTGAAGCCAGGAACCACTTGTCCCCTTGTCTCATCCCTCTGTCGAGGACACTGATGCCCCTTTGGCTGGTACGTGGAGTGTAGGTGAGACAGGCACGCAGTGGGTCTCCAACATGGTAATGGGTTGAATCAGTACTTTCTGAAGCATTGAAAGACCAGGTATGGTGCTAACAATACTAATATGACTACTGTGGACACCTGGTGACTCAGAACGACCGGAATTAATATGCTAAAGTACCAGTGCCCCAAATAGAATTTATGGCCTTTCATCCCAGGAACAGGTATCGAAATTTCCAATATATATTTCTAATATAAATTCCATTAAAAACAACCGGTTAGATGAAAACATGCATGTTTTATCTTGCTTTTCGTGCCATTTTGATTCTTCAAATGTTAAATGTAAGGGGATATTATTTTAAAATATATTCAGGAAAGATTAGATTCTAAAAGTCACCCAGGCAGCTTCTATTCCATGCACTTGACTCCCTTCTCCAAATTGCAAATTTGCAATTACCACGTGCAGATTGCTTGCCATGGGTTGGTGGAGGAAGGTGGAGACAGCACATGAAACTCTGTGCCAGTGATTCTCCCGGTGGCCCTGTGGTCATGGAAATCAGATGAGAAAAGACCTGGGAATGGTTTCTACTGAGAAAATCTCAACGTTTCCTACACTGTGTTAAACTTAGATCAAGAGCCTTAGTTTCTCAAAACAGTTCAAGTCTATGACACTTCTGCCTGCTTCTTAAGTCCTATGCAGTTTTCTTCCCTTTGTATTTTCACTTCGTGTTGAAATTTTATAATGATGATGATAAGATATATAAATATCTTTAGCCACAGTGGAGAACAGAGGGAGAAGAGAGGAAAGGCCTTTTTCTTAAAGTAGTTCAAATATTATAAACGTATATTGTTATCTACCAATACAACAAAACAGTGCGTTCCAAAAGGTTCACTATTTGAATTCAAAATTTTGGAATTTTAATTTTGGGAAGGACACAGTGACTTTCTCTTTTCACCACTTTAGATTAGGTGGTTCAGAAAGTAAGCGTTTCTTCCTTTGGTAAACACAGCCCCCCCCCACCCCCACCCCTGCATTTCTGCAGCTGAGGTGTCTTCATGACGGGGCCAGATTTTATCTTAAAGGCGGCCATACTGGTTGAGTGACATGTTGTAGAAAAATATGAGTTGATCTGTTTATTTTTCACATTTTGAGCCAGTCACTCCTCTCAGTCTGCGGCAATGTTACTGAGCAACGTCCTTCAGAACTGCACAGACACACAGAACCAGAGGGCCCACAAGCAACCTGCAGCAAAGGTTGTAACATTTTCGTGGATGGACATCGACTGCACTGTTTCTTCTCGGGCAAATTCCAAATGCAAATCACATTATAATCTCCCCTAGGGACTTTGTGTCTAATAGTTCTCTGTTCTCCTCAGCCACCCGCTGTCAGTGACCCAGATCGCTTCCTCTGAAACGAGCTGTCCTCTGCAGAGGGTGTGACGCCGCTTGTGCTGGGTTTATGCTGAGTGGCCTACACGTCCAGCTCCCATTCGCTCTGGAACACGGACGTGCCGTCACGTAGAGACCAGTGTGGAGTGCAGCACACTATCTGATGATTTACAGACCAAAATTTTCCCTGCCTGAAACTAACTGGCTGGCCTGGGGTCTGTGACCCATGACCTCAGTAGGTCACACCATGAGACGTGCTTTACCAGCCCAGCCCAGTGGTAAGTGACAGTCAAGGGCCAGGCACAGCCAGGAGGAGGCGTGCTTGGGACGAGGGGAGCAGGGAGCAAGCACATCGGAGGGGAATTCTCTGTCTGCGAAACCTCAACACCGAGTGAAGCATACGCAACTTACTGTAAAGTGGCCATGAAGTCCTGTTAGGGGACAGAAGCGCCCACCAGACACTGTGCTGAACTTGATTCTAGGTCAGCCACATGAGGCCACTAGAAAGAAAGTTCAGACCAGCATAGACATAAGTGACCAGGCCGCAGGCTGCCAGTGGAGGTGCTCATGGTAGGTACGTGTGAAAGAAAGCCGGTGGCATCCAGGCTAGAGTGGGGAACGGGGGTTCCCAAACGGGGATGTGTGTGGGGTTCTTGGTTTCTATAAAGCTATGAACAAGGGTCTCACCCAGATCCGTTCCCAACTGCAGGGTGCACTGGCTGAGGTCCCATTTTGCAGCTGGAAGGAACTCAATACAGATAGCTGCTTCCCTTTCTGGTCTGAATGCCAGTGGTTTAACCTGGGCTTGGGGGAGAGCGAGCTGGTGGGAACACCTCTGTGCCTCTCGCACCTCTGCCCGCTGAACCCCCCCCCCCCGCCAGGAAGAACAGGCGGGCATCCAGGGGCCAGTCTCCTCTGAATAACTGCGGAGCTCAGTGTCTCCCCTCCTGCTACACCCCCCTTTTTCGGTCAGATCATCTTGGCACAACCAGCACAAACAAACTTTGTTAACGGCTTTAAACTTGGAAGGCTCGCTTTTTAAATATTTGCCGCTACATAATTGAAACAGCTGTTTTAATGAGGTACCTACTGTCATCATTTTACCCCGGCTGAGCTGGGTGACAACAAAGCAGTAATAACGAATTCAATAATAATTAACTCGGGTCATCTGCTCATCTGTCACGGCCCATCAGCTTTAGGGAGAAAAATCCCAGTGAACTTCTCTCTTTTGTGAGCTTTCCAAAACTCTGCAATAAAATGCTTAGAGAGGACTCTAGGTAGCCCTTCAAAAGTTCTAAGCAAACTGGTAAGTAGGTTAATTAAATTTTATGCATGTTTAAATGCTAATGATTACGTTCCTGACATTACAGTGTATCCGATATGGAGTGATGTCACGCAAGCAGTGGTTTTAGTGCCTGTGTGCTGCCATCCCACGTCGAGCAGCAGCCCTGGACCATTTATCCAAGGGCAGGAAGTTGACAGCTTTGGAAAGCCAGGTTTTCACTCAGGTCCCTTAACTTGTCTGATGCATGCTAATCAGGGAAGTCGCAGAAAACAACTGCTCTAAACCCAGCAGCCAACCGCGAGAGTCATTAAAAGGTCCGTGTGTGCGCCCTGCTTTGAAATCCATCCTGGCGCTGTGGGAGGAAGAAGCATCCTGCCTGCTGGTCAGGACTCTGCGAACGCCAGCGAGGTCAGGCTCCCTGCCTACCCAGAGCCTGCACCTTCTGCCGTGCCTCCCCCCAACTTCTTCTTTTACGGCGTTTCACAAGACGGCTGACATTTCTGAGCAGGAAAAAGGCACAGGGCATGAGTTTTGGCTGCTCTAGAAGAAATGATGGACATCTGTCAGTTTTGTAGACAAGTGGTCCCAATCTCACCAGTAGCGTAGGGAGCATGTTTCAGACTGTGCTGGGCACAGGGGCTGTCTGGGGTGTGTTCAGGTGGAAATGGCGATTCTGTAGGTCCCGGGAGCAGCCCGGGTGGGGCTGCGGTGCTGGGAGGAGGGCTGGCTCGCAGGACTCAAGAGAGCGCCTTGGCCACTTCTGGACAAAAGGAAGCAGAGAACATGACGCAATTATGAAAACATGCGGCCGCCTTTCCCATCTCAGTTAATTTTTCATTAATGATCTTCACACTTTTTAACAAAGATATTCACAACTCCTATTATCTGGAGAGTGGCCTTAATTCTACACGTTATTCAGTCCGACAAGCAGCTATGTGGCAGGAGACCGGGGTCTTTTCTCTTCCACTCTGAAGCTAATTGTTATAGGTTCTGCTGTTTCCTCTAAACGAAGCTTAGCTGACGGAGCACTGTGCTCTTTGAAATTAGGTAGAGACGACAATATAGTTAAAATATTAGGCCTGCAATCAGAGTGTAACAGCACCACTATTAGAGTAATAATAATTATAATCACGAAGGAGCACGCGTGCTGGCTACAGTGACACCGCAGAAATCCGAACATTTTTCCCATTCTCAAATCAAGACTGAAACTCTTCATAACGCAAAAGGATCCCATTGAATTACTTGGTCTGGTCATATCTTTTAAAAGCTCAATTTTGACCCATGTTTGAGAGAACTGGAATTAATAGCACAAACACAGCATTTTCTGCTCTAAACAGTGAAATTTTAACGTTAGCCGTATTGGTACGTTCTTGCTAATATCAGCATCATGTTGGATTGTGAAGGAAAGTTCACAACTCGAAATCAAACAGCCTGCATACTGCTAAATGCTTGATTCATAATGCAGTTTTACCCCGATTAAGCATTATTGCAATGCAATGTTTTTTGTTTTTGTTTGTTTGTTTTTTCCTTGAGAAGACGTCAGCTCACGCCTTCTGTGCATGGGGCTTGAACAAGGCAATGTTAGACAAACAGCATCAGCAGGGCACACGCGTGGAGAAATCCCGTCACTAGCAAATAACCCCTTGGTCCCCATAGTGTTTCTTCCTGATACACCAAAAGCACTTTCAAAGTGCCCGTGTGTTTCCACGAACATCCGAATGGGGACACAGCAGTGAGGCACCATGCACCTGGGTTGGGAGTTGAATGTTCTGTGCTGACTTCATCAGCTCTTTGAAGGCTTCAGAAGAGTAAGTAGTTTTGCGTTTCAAGATTAGCCTGGAAAAAAAAAAAGAAAATAAAACAAGATGTGTAAAGTCACAAGCATTGTTTTCCTCACTCTGTACATAAACGAGGAAGGTCTACCTTACCCCGGGCTGGTGTTTTCAGCTTTAGTGACACCAACACAAATGGCCTGAGATTATGAGCTATTTACCTAACAATTGGGCAGATTTTATAAAATACAGACTCAGTGATGAGACCCTGAGAATCAGTACAGCTTCACTGCCAAGAAGGACCCACATCAAGTACCCAAACATAAGAACTAAAATTATAAAACTCTTAGAAGAAAACAAGGCAAAAGCTTCATGATGCTGGATACGGCATCCAAAGCACAGGCAATGAAAGAAGAGACAAGTGAACTTCATCAAAATTAAAAACCTTTATGCACCAAAGGGCACCAAGAGACTGACCAGGCAGCTCCAGGAGTGGGGGAAGTACTTGCAAATTATATATCTGATAAAGGATTAATATCTAGAACATATGAAATACTCCTACAACTCAACAAAAACCATTGCAAATCAAGAACAGACATCTCTCTACAAAAGATACGTAAATGGACAATCAACATAGGAAATAAGGCTTAACATTGCTCATCATTAGAGAAATGCAAATCAAAACAACAAGGTACCTTCACACCAACTGGGATGGGTGCTATTCAAAAAAAACAAATGACAAATGTTGGAGAGGATGTGCAGAAATTGGAACCCTCACACACTGCTGGTGTGGGCAGAAAACGGTGTAGCTGCTATGGAAGACAGTCTGATGGTTCCTCCAAAATTAAACATAATAGTACCATATGATCCAGTAACTCTACTTCTGAGTATGGACCCAACAGAATTAAAAGCAGAGACTAGAACAGATACCTGTACGCCTATGTTCACAGCAGCATTGTTCACAGTAGCTCAAACACAGAAGCAAGCCAAGTGCCCACCACCTGATGACGACAAATCAGATGTGGGTTATGCACACAATGCAATATCACTCAGCCATGAAAGGGAAGGAACCGCTACATGGTACAATACGCATGAATCTTTGTATATATGCAACCTTCCCACGTGCTAGATAAATAGCTCACACTCTCAGAGTACCTGTGTTGGTGTCACTAAAGCTGAAAACACCAGCCCAGAGGAAGCTAGACTTTCCTTGTTTAAGTACAGAGGGAGGAAGACAGTGCTTGTCACCTTACAGGTTTTTGAGGACCGTATTCACTCCACTAACTTTTCTTGGTCTCCTGCAATGGGTTAGACACTCTATGAAGCTCTCAGGAAACAGAAAGCTCAGCTTGGCCCTCCAGAAGTTCCATGGCAGTTGGAAAAGCAGCCATATAAGCAAAGGGACTGAGTTCCGAGGAGCCATTGGCTCACAAAGAAAAGAGCCTCACCACTGAGCTAAGACATGTAAATTCACTCATGCATTCATTCAACACACATTTATCAAGGGCCACTATGTCCCAGATGTTATTCTGGGTCAAAGCAGAGGGGTGTCGTGGAGACCCAGACAGCAAGTAGGAAGTGCACACCCCGGCCTGGGGTAACCGAATAACCTCGTGTCCACTGAATCTAATGAGAAAAATGTGTCAGGCTTATATTTCGCATGTTTTTAATTTTATTACCTTAGTAGTTCATTTTATTCTATTTTACAAAGATACTGATCAGTGATGGGCTGGGGAAAATGGTCCTTCCCCACAGATAGCTTGAGAATCACTTCACTCACCTCCTTTTCACAGAGTCCACAGTTTCAAAAAAACGAATTTGCAGTCGAGCCACCACCCTGCCCCACAGGGAGTTAACACTGTGCACCTCCATGCCTCTCCTTATACCTCCTGCACGAGTGGCTTCCTCTCCATCTCCTCCGTCCTTACTCCTAGATTTTACCTTCCCTATCAAGGTGCACAGTGGCCAATTAAAGAGGCCTCACCTTCCCTCACACTCGGCCCATTGGGCAGTGAGTGTGTGCACCCCCAAACCTGGTGTTTGGCAGGCTCAGGCATGGCCTCTGACAATCGAATATGGTCGTTTCTGGGTCTGGCCGGATTCTGCTTCCTGCTTCCTGGCCCAGGTGCTCTCACAGAAAGGCAGTATGGATGCTGCGCGGACGTCCCACGAGTGCGCCCCCAGCCCAGGGCCAGCCAAGACTGCCAGCCGCAGATGAGCCATGCACCCCGTTGACTCAGTCAAGCATTTGGGTGAATGGAGACCCAGCTCTGTGACACTGCCAATGCCCCGAATCCCCCAACTAAACCCACTGAGCTTACCGAATGGTGGGGCTCATATGTCTTACTGAAGACTCAAAGCCTGGGGGGTTTCACTGCACAGGCAGACCTCCAGGACACCTGTTTTTCTTGAGGTCTTCCCTATGCTTCCTCTCCCATCAGGAACACTCCACGTCTGATTTCCGGTGCTAGCTGATGGCACCTTTCCTTGGAACTCATATTCCGGCTGAAACTTTGCCTTCTCATTGCCCTAAAAGGAATGGTGAAAGGAGAAATCATTCTCTCTTTTTTTTTTTTTTTTTTTGTATTCCTCATATTTCTTAGCATATTGATCGTTAGCAATGCTTGCCAGTGAATTACTGAAAACTATGTCACAACCATAGGTATTAGTGATGAAGCATGGACCTTCGTGAACGGGAGAACAGTCCTCACGAACATGGGAGGTCCCAACTCAGAGCAACAGATGCACGTCTACAAAGCTTGAAGGGATTTGGGGGCACTGAATTGGGGCCACCACGGACCTTCCTCGTGCTGGGCAAAAGTATGGCCGACTTCAGGGACCAATGGTGTCACGCATGGTGTCATGCAGGGTCTCAGTTCCCGCTCCCCAAATAAGAACACAGGATAGGTGAGGCCAAAAAGGAACACCCACGGAGCCATAGATAGGGGAGTCATACCACTATATTCTCGCTGGCGGCTGGGTTGGAGACACTGGAGGCAGGAGCCACACGATCTGGAACCTGCCGTCACTTCTCTGCCAACCAACCTCACTTGCCAGCTGCAATCCACCTCTCTGCAATCCACACTCCACCACGCCACGCCACGCCAGGACGCCTCACCCCCACCCCACACCACTACACCAATACACCACCCCTTGCTAGCTCGGCCACAGCAGTTATATCAGTGGCCAATGGCTAACCCGTAACAGCTGATGGCCAACCAGTCACAGCTGATGACAATCTACTAGCCGAGCCAGCACCTTTCCACGTGGGGCCCAGAGCCTGGAAACTGCTCTCTGGGGCTCTGTCCCCACAAATGGCATGTTTCCTCCTAAATATTTACTTACACACAGACTCAGAGCCACCAGGCATCGCCTTTCTCTGTGGGGCACTTCAATGAGAGCTAAAATAGACCAAGTGACTTGTGGACAGTTATACAAATTATAGCTGGAGGATTACAATGTAGGTCGTGGAGTCCAAATGTTTGCTTACTATGGGGAAACGAGATGTCTGGGCATTAAGAGGACATTTTAGCCTCTAAGATTTTTCTTCTGAGTGCTGAATGAGGGAGTTAGTCTAGCTGGTCTGCAAATGTCTCTTCCAACTTAGTCACCTGGGGTAACTTTCAAAGTGCTATAGGCATTGCTGTGAAGTACTGGTGAGAAGTTGTTTAGCTAAATTAAATATAGCAGAGGCAGTGGTGATGCAGTGTTTAAATTAAATTAAAAATGCAAACATTGAAGAGTAAAGTCAGCAAAGGAATTTATGATTAGATAAGGAATTTATATATGCAAACAAGGTGAGTTGTATGAGCAATATTTTGTCAATTGTCATTAGTACAGAGTCTAAATATTTTAGAAAGTGATGTTTTAGCATTTGTAAGTTACATGGTAACCCAAAAAGAGGTGAGGGCTTCATTATCTCTTAGAAACCCTGTCCTAATGAAGAGGTAAAAGTTTAATTAGCATATGAATTGTTTGCACGGAAGTGTTACCACTACATGGCTAAAAATAGCTTGGAGTGTTCAATAGTTGAAATCTCTGCTTTGAAATTGCCCTCGTGGTCCGCATGGGAAGGTCTGCTTCCTGGATGCCAGCAGAGGTCACATTTCCGTGGGACCCCTAGTCCCAGGGACGCTGGGCTGAGCTGCCTCTTGCTCGCACTCTGTTCTGTGTTTGCTGCTTTCCCTAGAGCCTTCAAGAGCACGTTGATGAAACACAGCCGCCCAAGCCTCACTCCCAAGGATTTTAATTCAATTGCTCTGCTGTGAAGCCAAGAAATCTTATATTTAAAGTTCCAGAGGTGATGCTAATGTGATGGTAAGAATGACCCCTACTGGACTCTCAAAGGTCAAATGTGCCTTATAACGACGACTTCCGGCTATTAACCCAGAGGCTTTTTTCAGATCACATAGATAATGTGACGACAGGTGTCCTGAGGTCCCTGGGGAACTTGGGGGTCTCCCGCCTCAACTTGGAGGTTGTTTTTAAGAATTCTAACCATATTTTCCTAAGAAGTTGCATCCAGAGAAATAATGTTTGAAGTATGTGGATAAGTATTATTTCCAGGAATGATTTTTTCTCCAGAAACATGTAGAATAATAAATTCCTCTGCACCGTGAGTTAGAACTTTTAGAATTAAAGGCATTTCACCATGGATGATACTAATGGAATGAACCCAAGAAAGGCCCAGCAGAGGTGATGCTCAGGCCACGTCAGAGCGTCAGCCAGCATCCAGGCAGAGCTGGGGTCCCCAGCGGTGTTTCAGAACAGCCTGAAGATGGGCACAAGTTTACCCACGTTCTGATCTCTGCAGTTGTAAATTACAGAACCAGATGCAATCTGGGAACTTCTCTAAACTCATTTCTAGAAAAGGTGAAACCTTCAACAGAAGCAGCCGTTCTACCAGTAACAGTTTTTATTCTGTAAGTGTCTGTAAGACACTGTCAGTGGCCCAACAGGTGAGCCAGTACAGGCATCTGTATGCTCCCTCAATAAAGAGCCCGAGGCCACCAAGGCGTCTGAATACTGAGGCAGCTTGGGAATCAGTGTTGACACCCACTCACAGGCGTCTTAGAAACATCACACCCGGGCTTCCAGACAGCCTCGGGTCCCTGTCTGCTCTCCATGTTTCTTTCTCCATCCAGTGTGGACACCACTGTCCCTCAGGTTCTCCCACCGTTGACCTTATACCGCTAGCCTTGCCCAGTGTCATGGGCTGAATTATCTTCCCTCCTGGTTTATGTGGTGAAGCCCTAACCACAAAGTGATGGTGTGGGAGACCGGACCCTTAACGAGGTGATTACAGTTAAATGAGGTCGTAAGAGCGGGGCCTACCTCTACTTGACTGGTGTTGTTCTGAGATGAGGAGGCATATGGACACGGGCAAGGCGCCGTCCGCAAGCTGGGCAGAGGGCTCTCAGCAGAAGCCAAACCTGGGACTTCAGAACTCCAGAACTGTGAGAAAATGCATTTCTGGTGGTTAAGCCGCCAGTCTGCTGTGCTGTGTTGTGTCAGTCCCAGCAAACTGCACCCAGCCACGGCCTGGTGACGTCCCTGTCCTCCCCTCCTCTCCACATCTTGAGTTTTGAGTGATGAGGATGGAGAAAGTCAGGAAATGGACCACTGAGTTTCAGTGTCAAGTCAAGTCCCCTGATCTCAGGTCGCCTCTCCCTGCTAATTGACAAATTTTAAAAACCAGTACTTTGAATTGACTCTATGCAGTAGCTACGCTTCTGTTATAAATACTTTCTACTCTGCTGAAGTCACTACATTCATTGTCATTCAAACCACTTAATTTTCTGCTCTTCTGAAAATAGCAAGTCCATCCCAACGGAAAACTCTCGAGTCTTCTAGTAGATTCATCTTTATCATCCTCTTTTTTCAGGATTAGTCCCTCAACCCATTACCTAGACTGTCTTTCTAGCTATTTCTAAGACCTTACTCCACTATATTTTATCTATGTCCTTTGTAATTTTTTCAGTTTCTACAATGAACACTTCCTTGTTTTAGGCTTTGTGTAAAAGTATATGGGACTTCCGATTTCAGCTCTGACATTTAAAAATGATAGAAAGCACCACTGTTATTCTATAGTAAGAAAAAGCTGAAAAAATCCCCCAGATAGTCAACAATTTTTATAAGCACATGAGAGAACCCAGGTCACAGGGTAAACGGTGACCCTGGACTCTTGGGAGTGTGGAGCCTAGACAGGGACAGCGGGGATCTGCTGACAGGGACCAGAGCCACCGTGGGCATGAACCACAGGACATTCGCATGATGACCCACTGCTAGAGGCTGAGTGTGGGCCTGCATGGGGGTGAGGAGCCCCTGGGACTGGTCTTCGGGAGACTCCACACTCTTGTGGGGTTTGCCTGCAAGAGCCCCCTGAGGAGGGTGCCCCAGTACCTTTGGCAAGAACAGGGCAGAGTCACCATTATGGGGCAGGCCCCCGGCATTCTCAACAATGCTCATGTCACAAGTGGAAGGCTTGCCAGATGGCTGTCCCACCTGCAGGAAGACAAACTCCCCCACACCTCCCCAGCCTTCCGTCTCACCTGACTGGCTGGGGTTGGGTGTGGAAAAGCTGTGAGGACCCTAAGGCCATGGCCCTCCCCCCCACCTTACCTCACAGGAGCAGGACCCCAGGGTGACAGCAGTGGGCCCAGTGGAAGAGCCGCAGGATACAGACTCTCCGAGGTGAACTCAGGGAACCACAAAGTCCACAGGAAACGCAGAAACAAGGAACCCGGGGGACTTTGAAACCTTATCCAAGAAAACTGGTGAACTCAGCGTAATTTCAGGAAAAGCTGTTTGGAGCAAGGAAAACTGTCAGGGATAAAAGGGACATTGCTTCATAATGAAGGGGTCCGTTCTCTAAAAGGTATAACATTCTTAAATGTGTATGCACCTAGCAACAGAGCATAAACGTACATGAGGCGCAATCTGATGGAGCTGGAGGGAGACATAGAAAGTCCACGATGATTACAGGTGGAGACTTCAACTCCCCTCGTTTAGTGACTGATGTATTCAGCAGGCAGAAAATCAATAAGCATATAGTTTTTTTGAACAGCACTATCAATCAATGTGATCTAGTTGGAATTAGAGATACTCCACCCAACAACAGCAGAATACACTTTCTTTTCAAGTTAACACGAACATTCACATTCTGGGCTACAAAACACACCTGAATATTAAAAATAAATAAAAATAAAAATCGCACAAAATATGTTCATAGACTACAGCAGAAGTTACAAATCACTACCAGAAAGATACCTGGAAAATGCGCAAATATTTGGAGAAAAACAAAACACATCTATAAACATGTCAACAAAAGAGATTTAAAAGGAAATTTAAAAAATGTAAACAAATTAAGATGAAAATATGACTTATAATTTACGAGATGCAGCAAAGGCAGAGCTTAAAGGAGAATGTATCATATTAAATCCATAGATTAGAAAATAAGAAAGACTTGAAAATCATAATCTATGCCTTGGAAAATTATAGAAAATATAATTTAAACCTAAACGCAAGGAAAAATAAAGAAATCAAAATTAAAAGGAGAAATCAATGACATTGAAAAAGGACAATAACATAGTAAAATGAGTGAAAACAAAATATAGTTTTTACGAAGAGCAATAAAATTGATAACTCTGTGGAGACCCATGAAAGTTTGGGGAGAGACAGAGAGACAACTCAAGTGAACGACGTCTGAAATGCAGAGTAAAGGTCAATATACAAAAGTAAATTGCTGTCTCTTATACCAACAGTGAATAATTGGAATGTTAAGTAAAATATCATTTAAAATAGCATCAAAAAATAAAACATTGGGGTATAAATCTAACAAATCAAAGATCTAAATAAATGGGGAGATAGTTTGTTTGGGATTTGAAGACTCAATATTGTAAAGATGACAGTTACCTCCAACTTGATCTATAGATTTAATAAAATCCACATTAAAATCTCAGCACCTGTTCTATAGATATCAACACATTGATTCTAAAGTTTTTGTGAAAAGGTGTCATGCTGACTGGAGCAGAGACTCACTGTGGAAACCACTGTGTGAACCAGCACCGCGGCAGGAAAATGTAAACTGGGGCTGGCAGATTGCTGGAGGCTCAGAAGAGATGCGATGGTTTCTGTGCTTGGAGAAAGTCACCCCAAGATGAAGGTTGTGTTGCCCTGTGAGGTGGCCACCAGCTTTGTGCCTAACTGAGCCATCCAACACGAGCAGCGTGTCACAGGTAAGTGACTAACCGGGCATCAGGTCTGTACCGTCCTTTGAATGAGTCCGGCACCTTTCTGGTTCCCTCCCACATTAAAAATTTACGCATCTTTGACACATGCTCACTGTGTCACACTTCTATAAAAATTGTTTTTAACTTTTTGTAAAGTGCCCTTTGACCCAGGAGAGAGGTTGCATCACAAAGGAGCTAGTAGAAATGGAGTATTTCATAACTGGAGTTGCAAGGTAGGTCCACGGGAGGCGCGGGATTTGACCCCCGCCCGCCCCACCTGCAAATGCACACTAACGCTAGTGTATTGAGAACACCAATGTGAACCACAATCCTTTAAGTTCTCATGAGAAAAAAATCAGTATAATAACTTTAAAGTTTGAGGTGGGGGGAATTTTATTAAACTAGGGACAGACAATGCAAACTTCAAAGGAAAACAAAACAATTGGAAACAAAACAAGAAAATCAACTACATTAAATTATGAACTTCTGTGTTTCTGAACACACAGGGAAAACAATGAGAAGACAAACCGTAAACGAGGGGTACAGGTTAGCAACACATTTAACTAACAAAGGATTAATACTCAAAATGCATAGATAAAAAAACTTCTCCAATCAGTAATAAAAAGGCAAACAACCTAATAGGTTCACAGCAGAGGGAAAAATATGGCAAATAAACACATGAACAGATGCTTAACCTCATTAGTAATCTGAGAAATGCAAATTAAAACAATAATGACATACCATTTGCACCCGCCAGATTGGCAAAAGTTAAAAAGTCTGACAGTACTACTTGTTGGTGAGGACAGATCCCTGGGAATGCTTTGGCTGTCCTAGCAAGAATGTGAGCTGGAATGGCTCCTTTGGAGACCAGTCTGATATCATGTGGCCAGTTTGACAATCCTGCAGCTCCACGTCTGGCCATATACCCCAAACACTCCCACAGGTCTCCAGCCAACAGGAACCACACAGTAGTATTGCTTGAGCTGTAACAAACCTGGAAAACCTTAAACGTTGGCCCACAGGAGAAAAGCTAAAGAAACTGGGGCATTTTCATACATGGGACATAATCAGCAGTGACAAGGGACATCCATGTCATGTACCTGACTGGAGACGAGTGACCACCTTGTAGTGAAAGAAGCATAAAGAAAGGACACCTTTTGCTGACACTGTTGAGTCAACTTTGCAGAATACATTTGGGAAGTCATTTACTGCCATATTAAAATACATTTCTCTAAAAGAAAAACATAATCCCATCTTATTTTCCATTCCCTGTTGATTTTTTGTTTAAATTTGATATTGTAAAAGTAATTATTTAGTCCTGGAAGGAGTTAATCATGACTGGCTAGCTAGCACATTTTTTGAGCATCTTAACATAGACACTGAAAGATGAGGAAACTCAAATGACAAATGAAGAAAACCCCCGTGTAGGATGTTGGTCATGATGGTCACAGGTCCGAATATTGACGAACCTTTGTATCTGGTTTATTTACATCTTAATTATCATCCAAATAGTTTTTTTGTTTTTTTTTGATATGATGAAAGGGGCAATAGGAATAAAAGAGACATCATGCTTGCATGTAAAATTTGAAAAAAAATGATAAAAAAGATGATGGTGATTATTTAGCCCAAATTGCAAGCTGCCTAAGAATTAGTAAAATGAATGGTATAAAACTTCAAGGCAAGTTTGTCTCCTTGTTATTTCTGGACATTTGTTTCAATTTTTCTGTTATTTGTATTTTATACTTTTAGGAATTGCACTAGTCAATTGCCTCATTACTGCTTTGAAAGGATGATTCTTATATGTAAAAGAGAACATTGTTTTTTACACTATATCAAAAAATCCCACTTTAATTCATAAAAAAAATTGTTGAAAGAAAACAAGTCAGGGAAAAATCTACTGTCTGACAAAAGAGAGAAAAATGGTTGACTGTTAAAATCGTCACAAAGCCTCAAGATTAGAATACGGGCAAAAGGCTGAAATGCTGGCGGCTCTCTTCCCTGCCCTCCCCCTCTCTTCCCTGCCCTCCCCCACTCTTCCCTGCCCTCCCCCACTCTTCCCTGCCCTCCCCCACGCGAACGTGCTCCTTCTCTCAGTTAGGGAGATGAGACGGCTTCGCTGAAATAATGAAACACATGGATGGAAAATAACCCCAAAGATGGGAAAGCTGAAAATGCAAGATTGATAAAGTAATTTTAATTTGGCTCCACATATGTTAAGGTAGTTAGGGTGACTTCTGTGCAGAAGTCCAACTGTGTGAAGGCAGATGTGCGGAAACTGATTGCACACACACACGCGCGCACGCACGCGCACACACGGCCTCCGCGGCGGGTGTGCTCTGTACACGGAGGCAGCTCCGCCTTGGTTTGCAAGCATGCTGTGTCACTTAGCAGACCGGCCTGGCAGAAAGGGTCCCCGGCAAGCCCTCATCCCCTGCGGACACGGCAAAGCCACCGACAGCCCTGGTCTGTCGCCTCTGCGATTCGAACAATGATGGCTGGGCTCCGGGCAGCTTGTGCTTCACTGGGAATGATGGGGCAGGTGCCGAGGACCCGGGGGTGAGGGCCAAGGGGAGGAGGCCAGGACAGCAGCCAGCCCTCAGCTTCTGGGCAGCTGTCTCCTCTCCGTCAACTCCAGGATGTGTTTCTCCTGCCCTCACTGTCACCGACCTGCAGACACATCACAAGGTTCCCGCTGCTTCATTGATCTTCACCACAGTCTGGGGCCTGAGGTGCCCAGACTGCTCGCACTCTAACTCACGCGCCCCTGGGCTCCCGCTGCTCTGGCCCGAGAAGCATCTGGGGCCACCTGGTGTCCAGGGACTCTAGCTGAGGGATCAATGTGGTGGCTGGGGCAGTGGGGGAGGCCGGTTTGCAACCTCAGCTCCCAGTAAAGACAAACACGAGGCAGCTGCTCAAATCCCATTGGGAGACGTGGCTTTCTCTATAGGAACTTCAGGACAGCAGAGCCGCTAAGCAGCGGTGGGTGGGGCAGAGAGGAGGCCACCATTTATGGAAGGAAGCCCTTACCCTACTCTCTTCACGCTGCTCTTCGAAGATCCGAGATTTGAGATTCACAAGCAAATAGGTAAGGGCCACATGGCTTCTGTGAGGTGCTATGGAAAGAGGTCAAATGCAAATTTTGAGGTGTCTGGGCCCCCGGCACATTGGGGACACACTTTCACATAAACCTCTACAGTGACCGTTACCAAGGTGGGTGTCCATAGCAGCTCACACAGGCATTTACTTTAGCTTGAAATCATCTCTTTCTCTTAAGACAGGGACCAAACAGCCCCTCTGAGAACCATCTGGCTTGACCGGAGGGGCCATGAATTCTGCCAGGAAACCGCGATCCGTTGAAAGTTTCAGAGCCCAAGGGAGGTGAAATGAGCCCCCCATGAGCTGGCTGGGCCCTGGCTGGGCACCCTTCCCCGGACTGCTTCTCCTTTCTGTTCTCTCCTCTGTGGATGGACAAGTGTGTGGTTGCAGGGAAGTCCAGGCCACACGTTCCTCTGTCCTCACTGAGCACGAAGTACAGGTCCAGGGGTTCCACGGTGCCGAAAGCGAGATTCTGGCCACTGCCGAATGTCAACACTGTCTCTGGAAACTCATGCAGTGGTTTCTCCCAATTCTCAGCAGCCCCAGCATTTCTAGCAATCTGTGTTCCTGACAAGCACGCATGTAATTACAGAGTGGTTTCGAGGGCTTTGAAGATCCTCCATCCACTCAGTCAGAAAATATCAGCTTATGTGCACGTTGATTTCTATGTTCCCTGTCCCCAGAGCAATTCCCAGCTCAGGCCTTGTTCTCAGTTGTCCCCTCTCTGGCCCTGACTATCAGCGGTCATGGCAGCCTTTCCTACAGCACTTCAGGGCCACCACGTGACCTGGACCTCTGCTGCCCATCGCTGTGTGTGCACCTACCTGAGATAAGAGCTTTTTCCAAGGGTGAGTGCTGGACCTGGGCTGGATGCCCAGCTTTAAACACCTGCCACACGGCCTCCCACCTGGCTCTGCCACTCCACCCATGTGACAACAGTTCCCGGTGTCCCACCTTGCATGGTCTGCTGGGGCTGCCGGGACAAAGTACTGCAGGTTGGTGGCTTCAACAACAGGAAGCAATTTTTGTCCCAGTTCTGGAGGCTGGACGTCCAAAGTCAAGGTGCTGGCGGGGTTGGCTTCTCCTGTGGCCTCTGTCCTTGGCATGCAGATGCCCGCCCTCTTGCTGTGCCCCACTGGGTCCGCTGTGTGTGCACGTCCGTCCTGTCTCTATGAGTGAGCAAATGCCCCTCTTTCCAGTGCAGTCTCATTGGTCAGGACCCACCCAAACAGCCTCGTTTTAACTCAGTCACCTCTCCAAAGGACTTACCTCCAAATACAGTCACATTCTGAGATTTTGGGGTGAGGGCTTCAACATGTGAATTTTATGGGACACAGTTCAGCCCGTAACACACATCCTCACTAAATTAGTCATGTCAGTGTTTTCACCATCCTATGGGTGTGGAATGGCATCTCGTTTTCATATATGCATCTTCCTGATGACTCTACTTATATTTGGCATATTTCATGCGCTTAATGGACATTCTCATGTCTCCTTTTATAACATTTTTTATTGCCCACTTTTAAATATTAAGTTTTCTTCCTATTTTTGATTGAATAGCTTTATTTATCCTTAATAAAAGTATATTCACTAAAATACATGTTTTGCAAATATTTTCCTCAGTCTGCGGTTTGCTTATTCATTTTCTTAATGGTGTCTCTTGATAAAATCAATTCTCCTTTTATAGTTAGTGCTTGTTTTCTCCTGAGAAATATTTGCTTACCCAGGTTTGTGAAGCTTTATGGGCCTGCCTTTCATGTTTAGGCCCATGACAAGCCAATTCTTGTGTACGAAGTGATGTGATGGCTTAAGCTTGTTTTTTGTTTGTTTTTTTTACAAGTGTCTGCTTACTTATCCTAAAAGGTTTCCCTTCCCCCTCGATTCAGCTCGGCATTGATTGAAATGCACTTGACTGTACACGTGTGGTTCTAGTTTGCAGCAATCTATTCTGCTGATCTTTTATCTACGATTACAGCCCTAGTTACGTGGTCCTGCTTCCTACTAAGTCTTGAAATCAGCTAGAGTGAGTCCTTCACCTTTGTTCTTCATTTGCTTGGGTTATTTTGGATTATTTTTTTATTTTTAAGGAGGGCACAGCTCACAGTGGCCCATGCGGGGACTGAACCTACAACCTTGGTGTCATTAGCACCACGCTCTGACCAACTGACCTAACTGGCCACCTCTGTTTGGGTTATTTTAGATAATTTATATTTCCATGTAAATTTTAGAATTGGTTAATCCATATATTGAAAAAGTCTGCTGTGATTTTGATGGGTTTGATGAATCTACAGATTGGTCTGGGGAGAACAAACATCTGAGTAATACTGTGTCTTCCAGTCCACAAATACGGCCTTTAACTTCTTTCAGCAAATTTTCTGTGGGTTTACTTCTAGACACTTGATTTTAAAAATTCTCCTGTGAACTATAATTTAAAAAATTAAATTTCCTTTTGTTCACTGCAATATGTAGGAATTGTAATATCACATTACATATTGACGTTGTATCCTGAGCCCTACCTAAATACACATGTTACTTCAGGTGCAGAGTTTTTTTTGTTTGTTTGTTTATCTTGAGATTTCATGTCATCTACAAATATAAAGGATTCTGTTTTTTCTTTCCAATCCATATGTCTTTTTCTTTTCAAACACAAGAGGCAAGAGCAGGCTTCTTTGTTTTCCTGACCTTTGCAGGGGAAACTTGACAAAAGCTTTCTCTAGAGATTATAATACCGTGTATCCCTGAAAATAAGACCGAGGTTTTATTTTCGAGGAAACATGGTATGCATCTTTTACTTCTCATGATTTATCTTGACTTACAATTGTACCACTTCTAAAAACTGTAAAATTTTGTTTTGAAAAGTATTGTAACTTGTAAAGAAATTGAAATAATAGAGACAAATAGTTTATTTACCATTCTGTGTTCTTCTTATGGATCCAGTGTGATTTCCCTTTGAGCTGAAGAATTCATGCTATTATTTCTAATAAGGCAGCTCTTTTAATTTTTTTTTTTTTTAACCTGGAAAAAAACCCCACAATTTGTTGAAGGATACTTTTGCTGGATGCAGAATTCTGGTTTGTAATTCTCATTTTTTTTTAGTCTTTTAGCATTTAAATTGGTTAAGCTATTATCTTCTTACCTTCATTTATTTTCTAATGAGAAGCCAGTTTCTTTTTGTATTATCTTTCATGTTGGCTTTCAAATGATTAATTTTTGTTTGTGTTTCAGCAGTTTGAATATTATATGCCTGGATGTAGACTTTTCTTTTAATTTGCATTTTTTTATTTTTGTATTTGATTGGGTTTCATTGACTTTTCTGGACCAATGGGTTAATTTCTTTCATAAATATTAAAAAATGATCACCATTACTTTTTCAATAATTTCTTTTGCCCTATTCACTCTGTTCTCCTTCTGGTTCCCCAGTTATGTCTTTGTTAAAGTGATATTGGCTCACAAATCTCAAACTCTCAGTCTTGTTGTTACTACCATTATTTTTGCCATTATTATATTGAGGATGATGTCTCTTCTCTGTGTTTTGGTCTGGATAATTTATACTGCTCTGCCTAACAATTATTTTTGTTTTAACAGTTTTAGTCTGCTGGTAAACTGCCTCATCTTTTCACACATATTGTTCAACTGTTCCATTACATGATAGTAATTTTAAAGCCCATGTCTTATAACACTCTATCTGGACTTTACTGTCTTCTTCTATTGACTGTTTATTCTCCTGACCATGAGTAGCATTGTCTTGTTTCTTCACTTCTCTTTTAATTTTTTAATGCATGACATGCATTGCATATAAAACAACAGTAGAGACTAAAATAAATACCTACCCAGAAAATGGCACACCTTTTCTGACAGGCTGGAGGTGTGGGGCCATCTAATTTTGTCTATCTAATCTGCAGTTGAACTCAGGAATTTTTGTTGTTGCAGCTTTAGTTAGATTTTGATCAACACTGGCTTTAGAAGTTTTGGAGGAAGGATCAAGAATTTACCTTCATCAGGTCTTGAAATGTAGGCACTGCAAAGCTCTAAAGATTTATTTGTTCATCATAGTCCAACTGCCATCTTTCTGCATCACACGAGCTCCTGTTATACAGAGTGGGTGTCAGGTGTGGGGTTGCTGGGAGGTCCTTCTGCACCTTAGGTGATCTCTCTCTGACACACTCCCCTAGTCTTTGGAAAGCAATCAATTCAGGATTTTAAACTTTCATGCCGGCTCCACATGGCCAATAAAAGTTTCCCTAGTTTATCCTTACTCTCTAAATATGGTGGATTTTTCTCTCCTCTCATTGCTCCACGAAAAGTGAACAGAGATATAGCTATTCTCTTGCTTAGAAAGGACTAATTAATTTGTAGCTGTAAGTCTATGTAGTTTGTAGTTTTCTATGCATCCTTTGCTGTCTGATGGATGTTGAAGCTTATGCAACATAAGATGGTTTTGTCGCTTATGCAAATTACCCTCATAGTAGAGTGGAAGCAACAGTCTTTTGTTTCTTTCTAGATCCTAATTAAAAACAGAGGTCCAGGTGCTTTCTTTTAAATATATTGTTGGAACAGGGTCTAGTATAAAGGTACATAACCATGAAATTTATCATCCAAACAAGAAGATTTTTCAGAGTAAAAGGAAATGATAAAAACAACTAAAATTATATAACTAAAGTATTTATTGACTGGCTATTTGGTTTGATTTTATTGATATATCTATTAAAATAGCTCTACTCAAAACTATTGTAAAACTAAAATTATTTCTGAAACATATAAATAGCATAGTGTGTACACACTAAAGCAATCTGTTTGAAATTATTCTTTATATTAATTATTTATACATGAAATAAGCATAAGCATTATAATTACATATTCTTGGGACATGTTATAATGTATTTAATTTTTAAGGCACACACATCTGTCTCTACATATTATTCTGAAGATTTTTAAAAATCTCTTATTACTTTGAATTTTTCATATAATTGGTTTTGAAAGAGCCTCTATAAATACTGAGATAGTTGGTAAGCTCAAAAAATTCTAAGTGGAAGATATTCTCAATTCTACTGTTTTATATTGAAATACTTATATAATTCAGCCTCTTTATTTTCTCAATTACTATATTTTCTCTTTTATTCAGGAGCAAATATCCTCTAATAAATATAACAAAATATAATAGAAGCTCTGAAATTAAGATACTCTATTAATGATTCTTTAGTAAGTTTTCCCAAATTCAGATGATATAAAATTATAGGTCATCTCAATTCATTCCTTCTGCATTTGGAATATAGGTGATTCTAATTAGTAATAGAAGGCCCAGTAGAAGGTATTAATTTTAAATTTAGATATTCCAAACATAATTATTTAATTTCATAATTAAATCTCAGACACTCTGAGTTCTTTGCATTTAATTTGTTCAGTTGGTGCCTTGCTTTATAGGGATATTTTTCTATGTCTTCCACTTTGCAAATGTTTGTTTGTTTTTTAATTTGAAAGAGGTGAGTTGATGGGAACTGGTGAATAATATAATTCACTCTAGTTTCAAAAGCTGAAGGTTTTTGGCAAAGGTTTGATTAAAAGCTTCCATTAAACATCTCTAAATAATTTTTTTCAAAATACAATAAAATGTAAAAGAGTTATTTAGAAAATATTTGATTTTATTATAGGACACTTAGGTTGATATCCAAAAGAAACCTTTAATCCTCAGACAATTGTCATGTATGATTGATGATGGGGACAGAAAGTGCCTACTATTACGCTGAAACATTCTTTTACATCCAACATTAGTTTTTTTTTCACCAACATTTTATAGTTCAGTTATTCTGTCTAAGACAAATTATTTTTAAATTTTTTGAAGCACAACTTGTATTTCCATTGGTAGAAGACCACACTTTCCCTGGGTACAATTATGAATCAAGCATACACAACAACCAATTTTGGACACATTGATATCTCAAAGGCTTCATAATTTAATAAAAATATTCCTTTGACCATGATGCTGTTCCACCAAATCTCCATTTTTATTATCACCACCAAAACAAGTTATTCTATATTAAATGTTAACATTGATCTACATTTATAGCATCCACAACAACCTCACAGATTTTACTTTCTATAGAATTAACTTAAGAGAATTTTGATATAAGGAAGGAGTGAATAAAAATATTAGCCCATTATTGAAAATAGTGATTTTTTACATTTAAAACATCTGATGGCACTGCTGTAAAACAGGCGTTATTTAACTTTGCAAATATCTTTTGTTACTAAGCCAACAACTTTTGCCTCACTTTTATGTATAGGAAAAAACTTGAAATTAAACATATTCAGTATTAACTTAGGAAAACACTCACTTTATCTAAATGAAAACTTATACTTCATAGAATGATATATAAAGATCCCTAATGTAGCTGCATCTAATCCATCATTATCTTTGGGCCCAATCTTCTCACGACGCTGACACTCTTAACTGCTTGGAAAGATGATTAAGTCTCTTTCGGTAGATTTGTACCTTCAGTTTTGTATGAAGTTAATAATATCACTGTGGCCTCTGTGGGAGATGGTAAAAGGATATTAAATATTTTATACAAATTACATGTGTTGTTAACTTTCTTGAAAAACAGAAAGTCGGTATTTAATTTTTAAATTAAATATGTGCTTTTGAAAACCCTGGCTTCCCAAAAGATTTATTGCTCAATAAAGAAAACATTAACAACTTACACTATAACGAAAGAGTTGCAGATTTATAACGTGCACTAAATGTAGCTAGAAAGTTTCGCCTACGCACTCTGTGCTGCGCGGGGTGGGAAGCGGTCCTGACCGGGGACTTGTCACACTCCTCTCTGTCGCTGCTCCTGGTGGCTGAGCAGTTTTTGGATCTCACAGGGTACATCGTGATGGCAAGGACAATGAAACAGGAGGGGCAGTGGGTCCCAGCACAGTGCCTCCATTTACTGTGGAGCACCCTGAACGCTGGGTTGCAAAGAGGGGTTCATTATGTGGAGTGTGGAAAGGTCTGGAACGAGAGGTGGGAGTAATTTGGGTGTGACCACTTATCGAAGTAAAAATTCTGTTTCTTGTCCATGTGTTAACACTTGGTGAGACTCCAGCAGAATCTGCGGTAACAAGTGGATATGCACCAAACTCACCCCGGCTTCACAGCATTCTTACACGTTTCCATATTAATGCCAGTGTTGGTGACCTAGTTTAAATAAATACTCAGGCATACACACATAATTAAGTGTGTGAATTTATATCTAGCCAACAAGACGAGTAGGTAGACAGACAGAAAAATTGTCATCACAAGATTAGTTCTAGTTCAATTCCTTTGAAACAACCAAAAGGCATAGCCACACACTGGAACATATGTCATCATTAAATAAACATTCTTCCTTTTATGTATGTTAGTTGAACTCAGAAACAAATTGTCTAAACCTTCTCCCAAGTTTTCATCCTGAGAAGTATGAACTAGGTACACTCGGGTCTCTTTCAGAATTAACACGGTGATTCTGTGGAAAGCAGGTTCAGATGACCGCCTGGCTTTGTCATGATAATGGGATGTGCTGAAGGGATGCTGCCCCTCCTGAAAGTAATAACTGATCATTTAAAATCAAGGTCATTTGGTGACGTAATAATTCGGAGTCTCTATAAAAATTGAAGTTCCCAGCTACCAATTGTTTCCAAACGAGTTTCATTCCCATAATGATACCATCATTTTTATTTTTCAGAGACTATCCCCACCCACACGTGTATAGTAGTAGCATTACCACTCACTCTGCAAGCTCTACCACTCTTATTATGGTCTTTTGGCCTTTTTCCTCTGAAAATTTCAAAGATTCATTCTTCAGAGAAGACCATATACAAGTTTATGGTGATTTGGACCAAATTCTGACCTTTCTGATCTCTGACATCTTCACTCCGGAAAATGAGAAGCAAACAAAGCTCTCCACTTAATAGAAGTAGAGTGTATTGAAAATTTGTGGTGGAAAAATCGTTTGCCTCCAAGAGAGGAGTCCATTCCAAGGTCAAGCTGTTAAGAGAACCTGGAACAAGTTGGAAACACTTAGCTGCTCCAGGTTGAAGGGAAAGCGTCGGTCTGCCCAGACCAGGTGTGGTCTGCCTAGGCCAGGCCCTGGGTCCTGGGAAATGTTGGAATGCTTTCCCCAAGCACCTCACTTCTCACCTGTGCCTTTCCTTCCCAGTTCAGAGCCCGTCCTCCGGCACCTCCGTGTCAGTGGTGCCCTCTCCACAGCCCTGTGTGCCCTCCCATGACTGCCTTTTGTGCCGTGTCCCCTGGCCTGGAGTGTGGGGTGCACAGATGGATGCGTGGTCTTAGATGGCGCCCTGAATCTGAGCATTGAGGGGTGAACCTGATTTGGTTTACTGAAAAGAAAATCATCTCTTTTCATTTAAAAAATATTTATCGACACTGTTTAATGCAAAGATTGTGAAATTACAGTGAAGTGTAGGAGATAATTTAAGGACAAAAGGAGATTTAATCCAGGTTGAAGGTGCCTTGTCTAAGTCAGTTTTGGGTAAAGGGAAATCAATCTGTTTACTATACAGATCTACTCAGGAAAATAGTTATTTCTAGTCTAAACATAAAACAAACATCCTCCAACCAGCCAAAATAATCAAATCATTTTTATTGATCTCTATGTTATGAAAGGTTTTTTAAATTAAATTAAGTTTTTATCATTCAATTTATTTTAGCTTAGTTTAACTTAAAATTTTATGGTGGAAGCAATAAAACAATTCTTATTGCCATCCTTTATGTCCAGAATCAGCCACTCCATCTTTGAAATGATGAGTATCTGTAGTTATGCGTCTCTCCTCTCTCCTCCCTACAAACAAGGAATAACCTATCACTTGTATTCTATTTGTGCTTAGAGGCCAAGTGTCCCCTGATTGCTTGGACAGACATCTTAAGTTCAAAAGCATCACATATGAGTTTTGTATCACCAGGACTCGTAAGCATCACCTTCAAGAATCCGCTCAAACCTGCCATTTGGTACTTTCACACTGATGCCACTGGGAGGGTCGTGTGTCTGATGAGGAGACGGTTGCCCTCTTGCTGATACACACATTCTACTTGAATTTTCTCTAGAAGTTTTGATTAGCTGCCAATTATTTCTCCCAAAATAATATGTTACCTGCTATTTGTTATAAGCACACTACCATATCTTTGGGAAATTGTTTTATGAAAAAAAAACAGAAAAAAGAAAAAAAAACCCTTCTCCTTCAAAGTAGTGATATTGTCTGAAGGGCAATTCTAAATTATGGATGAATTAATGAATCTTTATTTTATTGTTTTATTTGAAAATCATTAGCAAATTGTTTGAACATATGGTGAATGTTGGGAACCCTATTACTGGAGACCTTCGTAGCTTTCAGGAGTTCTTCATACACAAACATACACTGGACACTTCTGATCGTCCACATTTAAAGACACTTTCCTGAATTCAAAACTAATCTTTGTAACTATTTTTTTTTAATTTTCCAAACTGTCAGACCTTTTGCAGTGGTCTGTGCTATACTTAAAGTAAAACTAAAGCAATTATTAGAAATAACATAAATAAGATCATGATTGTTTGGGTTATACCGTCCGTGGGAGGGGGATGGGTAGATGGGTAGGTGACAGGCAGATACTTGACCTAATTGGTGGGGTTCATTTGACAACACAATTTGTATCCATAATTTCTGTTTTCATGTACAGTAAGTTTTTACTTGGAGAATTTAATGTTCCGCCATTTTTTTTCTGATTGTATCTAAGTGGAGATGGAGCTCTGTCCTGAGGATTGTGTCAACAGGGAGAAGAGTGAATGAGTGAAGTGAAAGAAGCTATACTCACTTGTGGAAATACCTTCTCTCGTATCACATTCCAACAAAAATGAGCTCCTCACCCTTAGGGCGCTCGGTGCCTGTGAGGACAAGCCTATCTGGCCTGTCCAGAGAAGACAGGACATGTGCCCACGGTATCTGTTGGGAGATGCTCGGGCGCGCTGTTCAACACTCTTCTTGCCTCCTGGTGAAAATGACCCTTCCCGATTTCTGAAATGAGCTGACCGTGCTGGACGGGCCTAGATAGCAGCAGGCTCAGGCCACTTCTGTGCTATAAGGTGAGTCTTTCAGGGACCCTGAATGACTCTCTTGAGACCTAATCGGGGCAGAGCGAGGGCTGAAACTCACTTCTTCCAACACCAGTTCTGTCCTCCCTGTGTCACCATCACACATCACATGGTCACAGTTAATTAAAAACCATCACTAACAGTGAATTGATTCAGATAGCGACCATATGCACAAACTTGAAATTCAGAACCAAGGCCGCTACACAGGGACTTAAGCTGTCTCAACAAACTCCGAGAGTGTCTCAAGATACTGTCATCAAAGGACAGCGAAAGGAACCCCTCTGAACTCGACCTGCTTTTATACATGGATGTCGTTTAGCGAGTGCATCCTTTAAAAACAAATCTCAAGCTAAATTTCATTAGAAAACCTCTCTACATTGATACACATGGAAAAACACAGGGAACTTTCCAACTATACTTCCTTCAAGACTGTAGCTCACCACCCAGAGAATTCAGTATCTTTTCCATCTTGTTTATGAATATCGGGACCAGCTTTCTTGGGTGAATGGCCAAAGCTTACCTTGTAAAGTGGAGAAGCAAACCTACACACCATGCTGCAGGAAGAGTCACGCGAGGCAGTGGAGGGGGCAGGAAACTGTCCAGTGCACGGCCTCTCCGCTTGCACCCTGTAAGGTCAGGTGCATTCTCTGTTGTCCCTTTTCTGCCACACACCTTGCCTCTGCCTTCCGCTATGGTCTAATCAGTGCCGTGTGTCCTGATTTCTAGAGATTTCCCTGAAACTGGAAGGAGGAAGAGGCCATCTTCGTGTCTACATACGCAAAGACTTGTTGTTTAAGGTAATGATCACATACATGAAAGCTTTCCTGAAAACGTTTGGCATTGAAAAAGCGAACAAAATAATGATGTGTAAATGGCTCTTTATAATTTCCACTGGCGGTTCTTTCATGTTGCTTCACTTACAAGGTCTTGAAGCACACATGGGGCATCTGGGCTGGTCACTGTCTTGTTCTTCCCCAGTCTATGAAGTTCCATCCGGAGCGAGCCCTTAGTCAGCAACTGTATCATATCACAAGTCAAGGACACGCAGAGCAGGCCGAAAAATACCCTTTGAGAAGATTCCCGCGCCTAAAACTATCTATTCGTGAAACTACGCCTGGAACGTAAAGCACAAATGTGAAGCCGTGGAGCTGGCGCTGTCCCCACACGTGATGGTGAGCAGTAACTCACGGTGCCCGAAGGGGACCCTCAGTGCCTGATGTGAGGCCTTGCAGGGAAGTAGGCCCGGGACACGTGGAGCTTGCTTTTCTACGAGCCCTGTACCCACTCAGGAAGGACGCCCATCCATCGGCGCAGCCCGCTGACGGCTGTTCCTGGATGACTGCTGACCTCCACAGAGCTCTGCGACCCTGCGTTGCAAATGCTGCAGTTACAATTGCTTCTTTGAATATAACCTGTAGCCACATTTCACCACCGTATAACAAATTATTTTCCCCAAGAGATGTAGACAGTTTGTTTCTTGAGCTAGTATGCTGCTCATCAATTACCCAGTGATGTCACTGGTTCCCAATCTTTGCTACACTCCCGGCAAATGATACGATTTGGGGAGGGCTTGGTGTGGCCCATCACGTAAGTAGATCTTGCCTAAATGTTACAGCCCCGTACTAGCCCCTAGCTGGCAGGTACCTTTGGGTGTGGCCTTTTCAAAGTCTTTTTTTGTAAAGGAACGGTTTCTCTTTTTGTTATACAAATGTACCAAGGGGGAGGAGGAGAAATAATCTTTATGCCTAAGAATATAAACTGAGGTGAAGAACTGAAATGCCAGGTAACTCAGGCTAAAAGCCATTTTCCACAAAATGCGTGGTCTCTGAGGCAACCGGTCATTCTAGGAAACTTACTCATTTCTTCACCAAAACAAAACGCTTCCCCTCCTCTGTGGAGTGACCACATGCAGGGGGGACCCCAGCCTCACGTTACTCGCCCGGTATTTTCATTTGGCAGCGTCCACAGCCCTGTGACAGGACAAGGGTGCTTTGGCTCCCATTCTGTTGCGCTCACCGGGCCGGGGACCAAGGGCAGTGCCCCCGTGCCAGGTTCCTCTGCCAAACCGAGCGTGTGGCAGCCAGTTTGCACAGAACTCACGAGAACCCAGAAAAGCCGAGCAGGCAGACGCTGCATTCCTGAGGCGAGTGACGCAGGGACGGTCCCCGAGAGCATCTCTGTCACGGCAGACAGTGCCCTCGGAGGCCCCTTTCACGAACAGCCGCCGAGAATGTGGGGATGGACGCGGCAGTGCCTGGCTCTGTGTGCGCTCCGCAGACCACAGAGACACTCGGGATGGCAGCGAGATGGATGTGAAAATGTGCAGCCTCGGAAATGGAGTCAATGCACATACATTTTGTAATGAGTGACTGTAATGAAAGTCAAATGAATTATAATAAAATATGGAGTTTTAAAAAAGAAAACTACTCAATGCATAATGTTGCTAGGGGAACATTTAACAGTTTTTCACTGCATGCTATTGTCAAAGTAAATAACTACCCAAGACAAACTTACAAAGTGGTTTTAACTCTAATGTGATGCACAAAGTCAGTCATTTAATTTGTTAATTAGTATTATGCCAGAAACTATCTATTCAATATGAAGCAAATATGTTTACAATCTTATCTGCCATCTGTTTAATAGATGGGAGGATACTTAGAGCTGGATTCTCAAAGAGGGTTGTTGGAAATTTGTTCCACAATTAGTGGAGCAGATTTTGTGATTCTGGAAGGATTCTGCATGTGTGTGGGGAGCACCTCCACCAGAAGACGGTGCCTCACGGCACCGCTGCTCAGGGGGCCCTGCTGTGCTGGGCGGCAGCAGATGCTGGGCTGCAGGAGGTGGGGCGGTTTGTAAAAGGGTACGGAGTGGTGCTTTCATATATCTACATAAATATGAAACAGTAGTTCACAAAGGTAGAACGGCTTTGGCACACAACAATTTTAATCCCAAATTTATAGAGAACAATAACGTAAGGCTCTGTGCGCTGACTATTTCTGTAATCAGCAGTTTTTCAAGATTTCATACAAGAAAGCTTCAATTATGCAGTACTCTGGCCATTAAAATGAATTCTCAAGGTGCTTGTAAACTGCTGCTTAAACATGGATTCAAACCATTACTTGGAAGAGATTTAAAAATAAAATTGGTGATAACTGAGTGTCTTAGAGGACGTGTCACTTCTTTCATTCTGGGCGTGAGGGGCAGCATGGCCAGTGTCCCCAACTGTGTCCAGAGGAAGGCAGAGCCAGCCCAGGCGCCTCATCCACATGTGTCCCCCCCCCGCCCCGCATCTCACCACCTGAGAGCTGAGGGCACCTGGATCCACGCTGACTATTTACGTTCCAGGATGGCGTCCTCTGACATTGCCACTGTGCTGCTCTTCCCTTTTCGTCGAAGTCGTCCCAGGTTTTATAACTGTTACTTTTTTCACAGCATCAGTTATCAGCCACGCACATCTGCAGGGATCTTGCGAGACCTGTCCTTCAGTGTCTGTGAACACTCTTGCTGACATCCATCGAGTCGCTAATGGTTCACGTGCCCACAATGCTTTCTTTTGCCAGTTCTATGAATTACGAGCATGTTGTTTTAACTCTCATGAACAAAGCAAAAAGAAATCTCTGTTAGGACGTCTGCCCCTAATTAACTCTCCTCCTTGTGGCTACTTTCAGGCATAGCTAAAATCAGTTCCCTGTTTTCAGCTCATTTATTAGCTTCAAAGCAAAATATAATATCTATTTCGAAAGCTCACCTTCATGTGTTTATTTACTAATTTATTTATGTTCCTCTGGAATTCTCAAAAGATGTACCGTCCTTGCAAAAAAGATAGCAAAGATTATGTAGTAGAAAAGCTAACATTGGTTATGCAAACTAATTCATTATTTTGTTCAATGGCAGTTTATTCCACCCCCGGCTTGTACCCCGCTCCAGACCTCTTCCCCAATCAATAGGTTTAGTGTTTACGATATAAGCAGTTTGCAAGGAGCGCAAACCTAACGATGATCTGTGTCAGGAGCAGCTGTTCCACATGTAAATCCTTTTCCCTCCTGACGTTGTTTTGGATTATCTGGTGGCACCGACCTACGAGCTCCGGCCACTGGGGAGAACACTTTCTCTTCCTGGGATTCTGAAACCTGTGGATCACAGTGTCCTGTCCAGTCGTGCCTCCCGCCTCAGGATTTCATAAAATTCCCGTAGTGTACGCCCGGGCCACAGAAAGCATCACAGTTTGGGACCATATGCTGACAAACTGCAGTGGTCTCCCTCAATACGCTTTCTCCACACCGCCGGAAACACTCTGCAATGGTGATTTCATTCCTGGACCCTCATTTAATGCTTACCATGTCTGAAGCACAAGCAGCATGCACACTCTGCCGACACATACAGATATCTGTATCTTAAACCCCCAACTATGAGTGTCGGGGACCCTATCGCAATTCAATATGAAGATTTTTGTACAAACACTCCCAACCCTGCCGCCCACGTCTTCCAAAAAAGGCCTTTCTGGTTGACAAGCTTTAGCGGAAAGGACCCCCAGTCCCTGGCCCTCGGCACACAATGCAGACAGTCCAGTGGAGACGTCACAGAACCAAGCCCATTGGAACATTCTGAAACGAGATTCATCTGTTCCTAACAGTGCGCTCACAGCATCCTGGTAACCTCTTCTGTGACGCTTCATCTGGTCTGTATTTGCAAACACTATTAAAAAAAAGGCCTGTATTCAGGGGAAAAAGTCTGTGTTAAATCTCTTCGCAGAGCTGCTGGGGAGAGGTGCGGGCGTCTCTGTGGGCGACTGGCTCTGCCAACATGCCATATGGGAGTCATGGCTGGGACTTTTTTTTTCCTAGAATAATTAAATGTTGATGGCAGAGTTCAAATGGATCATTAAAATTCAAAAGTGTAAGAAACAGATTTTTTCTTATGTTGCTGAACGCTCCAGAGGGCCGGATAGCAAGCAGAAGTGAGTCAGGCTGCCGCCCTGCGATCAGCAGGCCTGCGATCGTGCTAATTTGATCATAATATAGTCATCTCTGAAGATTACAGCTATTCAATTAAATATTCTAATTAACCTGAAGTATTAGGCAAATGATACTAATTACAAATATTCTCCTGAGATTCACAGCAATGAAAACCCCACTGCAACTGATACTTCTAGCCAATGTCTCGTAACGCAATGTCCTATATCATAGGCTTTCAGAATATTAAAATGCAGTTAATTTGCCTAAACCTCATTTGTTTAATGGCATTAGCATTTTGTTTGAAATTGTAATAAACGTACATCCCGCTTTCGAGTAAAATTCACGATGAGTGTACTCTTGGGGTAGCTTAAGGTTCCTGTTTACAGACCTCGCACTTTATTCAGCAAGCGGAACAGTTTGAGCTTAACTTTCAGCCATTAAACATATTGAAATTGTTTAAAAATGCTAATAATTTGTCTTTTCAAATAAGGAAAAAAACGATATTTTGCAGTAAGATTTCACGCGCGGCCCACGTGACAGGGCTCCTACTGCGAAGGCCAGGTGCCTGAACTGCCCCCCACGGTGACAAGGCTGGTTTGCAGGTGGCGCGTGGAGAGTCCTGCGGGGGACCCCGGCTTCCCACACGCCCGCCGGGCGGGCTCTGTCTTCACGTTGCGGTCACGCCCTCGGGGGTGGGCTGTGTCCTCACTCGGGGTGTGGGGGGCTGTCCTGATCTCAGGCCCCACGCGGAGGGGGCGCCCATCCCCCCGCCCCTCCGCGCAGCGCGCACCAGACCCACGTCGTCCCGAGCAGCACATGCCTTCAGGGACAAGCAGCACCTATGGGACAAACAACCGGCGCGGAAGCTTCGCAAACAACTCAGTTTTGTGGGGCCTGGCAGAGCGAGCGGCGGGAGTTGCCGGCTTGCGCTGGTCCCCAAGCCGCCTTCCTGGGGAAGTGACAGCGGGGCAGGGCCAGCTTGGAGTGTCTTCGTGACCCGCAGGACAACAGAGGCCCAGTGCGCAACCCTGATTTACCGCGGATCATACAGGCACTGTCGCGCAGGAGAGTAAACTGGTACCTAGAGGCAGAGATGTGGGGCGCATCTGTGGAAACGCCCATGTTCTGAGCCGCGTGTGTGAAGGGGGTGCTGGGCATGGGGGCGTGGACACTGCACTCCAATGTGAATTACCCCAGAGATTGGCACCACAGGCTGTGCCCTAGCGGGAGGGACGATGCTGGGCACATGGCATGCAGAGCGCAGGGCGGGCAGAGCGCAGGGGAGGGCAAAGCGAGCGGAGCACTGCCCTCCTGCCCGTGTGGTGCATGTGGGCGCTGGGTGCGCCCCAACATTTGCCAAAGGAAGAGTGAGCAGACTATGCCATGCCTGCTGTGTGGGACTTAAGACAAGGCAGTGACCCACGGACACATCCTAAGGGGTAGGACATGCCAGAACGATCCACCTTGTAAGCACCGACTAGTAACATCTCCACGCAAGGCATGGCGGCTCAGAAACAGGGAAGCAGGGGAGGGGGCCTTGCTGCATGTCTGCAACGTGAACAGGATGGAATAATACACACGCAGGGAGCAGACCATGCCCAATGAGGTCACGTTTACAAGAGAGCTCCCAGAGAAGGGCTGCCTTTCATAAGGGGACATGCTGGCACTTGCTGGGGACGTGGGGCCTCGGTTTTGCAATGAGTGACCTACGCGCTCACCCGCCAGCTCTCTCCCCTCGGCTTCATCAGGAATCTGGAGGAACTGACTCTGAGAAAGGGGGTCTGCTTTCAGGATGGTTATGCTGATGGCTGAACCCCATGTTCACAGGACATCCCCATTCCCAGGGCACTGGTGTGTCACCCAGCTGTGCTGTTTGGCCTTACACGCTGGTGTCACAGCCACTCAAAGAGCACAAAGCAGATCAATATGTCACAGTTCTGGGAGGATCATTGTCACACGTTGTTTTCATGGACATACAGGGAGTGGTAAGAACCCGGCTGAGAAGGTTCCTTGGAGGACGTACTGGTTGGTTGTGACGGAGCCTGTGAAACTTCTGTTTCCCTGATCACTTCCTTTCATAGGTAGTTAGTGTAATGGATCAAAGACGCACAGGACACAAGTGTAACAAACAGTTAAATAAAATTGTTGATCTGGTTCTTTTCCTAGAAGGAAACTTCCCTGCTCCTCGTAAGCACCACGGGTCCGTGGTGAGTCTGTGCTGTGCTGGGGACACCCACTACGTCTCTGGCCTCTGTCAGCACCATGGCCAGGCCGGCAATGGGGACTGAAGGACAGCAGGCAGCTCAAGTCCTGGTAACCAAAAATAATGAAAACAATGAAATCAATGAGCTAGAAGTAGGTGAACGGCAGACAGAGATGTACTAGAAAGAGAGACCTGGAGAGTGAAAATCTCCTTTAGAGGGCTGCAAATCCAGGACTGTCACCTTTGGTTTCAACCAGCTCTTCCAAGCAGCTGGGGTTCCAGTCCTGGAAAATGCTCTGTCTTGTGCCTGCATCTGGGGCCAGGGCCATGCAGAAATGTGTGTGAGGTTCTGCGTGAGGGCGTCAGCCCAGCCGAAACACGCTCTCTGCCTCCAGTCACAATTTTTGTTCCAAATGTTTGCATTTTCTCCTTTAAATAATTGATTTGAGTGACCCTACGCTGATGGACTCAACAATAGGGGCATTTGTTGGACAGTCTGTACGTGTGTCTTTTTAAAAGAAAAAGTAAGTTGTCTTTTGAGGTGAGGGTAAGTCACTCTCCTGTCCTCTTTGGGGGGAAAATACATATTTAGTCAGAAGTAATGTTTTTACACTGACATGGTCTACATCCACTGAGAGGTGGAGTGAAAAACTGAGAGATTTTTGACTTGAAACGATCGCATCTGAACATGAAAATTTCCTGAAGAAAATGTGTCGTCATCAGAGGGCAAAGTGGTGTGAACATGGCTGACGCCCCGCCTTCCTCCAGAAGACACTCGCTGGGCTCCAGCACCCGCAGGAGTGACTCTCTCGGGTGGGGACACGGGCCTGGTCTGTGAGGTTTGTGGGGTGCAGTGGGGTCACTGCCGCCACACCCGGGCCATGCAGAGCTCAGTCCATGGGGGAAGACACAGCCCCTCCCACGGTCAATACCAGCCTCTGCGAGGTTTCAGCAATGTCCGAATTCACACACGTGTACACATTTCCTGTGTGTGTGTGTGTGTGTGTGTGCGCACGTGCCCATTTCTGTGCCCCAGCTGTGTTGGATGCTGGAAGTATAATTCACCCGTTTTTATGGCACACACAGATGGGGTTCCCTCGGACACCCAGAACCACGAATGCCCACGAATGGGAGGAAAATCAGGAAATACCCAGGGGCCACACAACCCTTGTCAGCCACAGCAGGGAGGTCCACATGGCAGGTCCACGGGGTGGGGATGCAGGCAAGTGGAAAAGGCTGTGGACTGAACTATTTTGTGACATGTTTTTATGACATAATTATATTGATCTGAAAGACAGCCTTTATTCCCCAAGAAAAGCCTGAGCCTGTATAATCTTCTCAATCACTTGATATTCATAGTCTCACTCAGAGGTCCCTGAATATGTCATGTGTGTAATGCCGATGCAAAGGGTGGCCATCGTCACTGCCAGCGATATGTTTCAATAAGGCAATTTTCCTGCTGCCTCAGAGCATCAGCCGGGTGCAGCCTGGGACCAAAACAGAGTATGACATCTTGTTCGCGCATGCATCGGGGGACAAACCTCTACTTTATTAAGGGGAAAATGGGATTTCAGCCTGGCTTTGACACGCGGGAAGCCTGCATGCCTCGGCTTACGTACAGTTGGGCTGTGGATTTAAGCATCCCCACCAAGCGAAGCCTGCGAGACCCCAGGAAGTTCGGGGCTGGTTCCGGGAGGAGTGGGCACCGCATGACCAGCAGGAAAGGGAGGCCACCGCCTGTGTTTCCCTTTCTCTTTTCTGTGTTCTTGACGTTTGAATGGGCTGCATCAGTTGCTCTGTGGATGGCACAGGTGACTTTCTTCCCCCTAAAAGTCAACCAATGACAGTTGTTCTCCTCTTTATATTTTAGGGTCATCCTAATTCTCTCTGTGTGAAGGGGGAAAAAAAAGAGCACATTCTTTGACCTTCTTAAATCAATTTAAGCATTGAGATTTAAAATAAATACCGACAATGTCGTCCGATTTTAAAATAGCAGCTGTGCTGAGACACTCGCCTCCGTAAATCAGCTGCGTTGGGAGCTTTCGGCATCTTTATTGCCCTCCCAAGGCCTGCCAGCAACTGCACACCTCCGTCCGGACTCCGAAGGTCTGTTTTCCTGCATTCCACTTCGAAATGGTCTCAGCACTCCCCGTTTTACTCGGAGCGCATGGGTTCCTTACAAACGTGTCTGACCCAGAAGGTGGGCTTGAGGTTGGCCCCCAGGGACGGGCTGAGCGTGTGGGCGTCCTGCTAGGAATTCCTCCACGCGACTGCACCCAAATGGCAGGCCCCTGAGGTTTGCTTGTGGTTTTCTTTAGAGAGAAAGCACATTATTCTTAGCATAAGGGTAAAAAATTATTATAAATAAGATCAAGCCAAGTTGAACATTAGAACACATGCTAATTAGAGAGGGAAAGAACGCATCTTCCCGCACAAAGCAGGCATGATCCCAGTCCTGCTTGTGCAAAATGAAATCATGTTTAAATTCATCGGCTTTTGACACTACCTTATTTTGGGAAATCTCAAATTCTGTGACACACTCAATTTTTCAGGGCTGGAGAAAAAAGAAGTATGAAAGAACAAATTTTAAATATTTAAACTGAACTAAACCCTGGCACTGGACTGCTTTTGTGATGTTACCTGTGAATCAAGCAGTTTGGGGTGGTCGTTTGCTGCAAAATTTCTAAAGCTCCTGTCTCCGTACATAATCAATTGCAAGCGCGGCAGCCACTCATGCTCGGTGACGCTGGTACTTAAAAGAACGAGGGAAGCCGCCGTTCCTGCTCCACCGTAAAGCAGATGCTCGCTTTCAGACGGCTTGTCGGCCAACAGCTCATAATTGGGCTATTGTGTGGCACCGACACAGCACGTAACACTGAGAACTACGGCCGTTTGAAACACTTGCTCTTCAGAGCCGCAGAAGAGCAGCTCGGCCCTTTTGTTCATCCTGTAACTCCCCGCCGGATGCGGTCCTTCTGAAAGAAGGGGAAGGCAAACCCTCGGAGGCCGTCCACTCCAAGGGCCCCTCCTGTCAGCGGGCTCGGTCATCAAGTGCTGCTGCTGCCTTCACAGACGTGCCCATGTGGGCCGCTTGAGCTCCCCTCCGCTGCATGTGCCTGTCCAGATCCCCTTCGTGGCCAAGCAGAAAGCCACCAGCACATCGCAGGGTGGCTGCCGGGCTGAGCCCCACAGGCAGGACCCGTGTGGACGCCCTGTGCCCGCGGTTTTGCTCTCTGTCTTTTTTGCCTACCCCTGTGACAGTTTATTCAGCAAGTGACAAAGCATGTTTTCTTCTACTGCTTTTATTAGCGGTCACTGCAGTCTGAACAGGAAGGTTTGGGGGAGTTGTGAGCTGGGAAGAGCTGCGGGCACAGGCGAGCACCCTGATGCTGGTGGCCTGGCTTGTCCACACGGGCGAAAGTCTGGTCCTGCTCTCACGGTGCAGGTAGAGCCGGTGCTGGGACGCAGCGATCAAAAGTCTGCCTTCTGTAATCGAACTCACTTCTACTCTTGCAATCTGTACAGTTTGCATTTAATTCATTACGGAGAGTATTTCGCACATGAAGACAGAGTATATAGGAGCGTGTGTTCCCCACTGAATACGTAGGGCAAATATGAAACATGGACTGTCGTGCAATGGTATTGATTATATTCCACAAACTGTATTTCATGTCCCTGTGGCTATATTGTGACTACTAATTTGCTCTTTCTAATCCCTTCACCTTCTCCCCATCCCCACCCCCCTCTCATCGAGCAACCACCAGTTTTTTTTCCTTTCATCTCTCTGAGTCTATTTCTGTTTTGTTTGCTCATTTATTCTGTTCTTTAGATTCCACATATAAGTGAGATCATATGGTACTTGTCTTTCTCCGACTGACTTATTTCACTCAGCACACTTGTCTTGTTAGGGAGATTATTTCATAGACTGTGTAGATGCCTGACCACTGCGCCGTGCACCTGAAGCTGAAGCTGAATGACAGAATGCCAGTTATAATTAAAAAAATATACACTCACATTTATATATGATGTCAGAAGGGCAGTAGATTGGGGGAGTTATCACTTTGTGAAGGGTATAAATGTCTATTACATTGCTTTGTACACCTGAAACTAATAATTTAAAAAAAGCAAAAAAAAAAAAAAAAGTGCTGTCATAACCACACAATCGCACCACTTTTTGCACTTTCCCCTGTGCAAGATTCAGGCACTGTACACGGAGACATGCCCTTCAGGAGGGAAACCGTTTCTGGAGGAACGGTTAGGGCAGGCCGTGACCGGCACCTTCACCACGCTCAGCCTGCTTTTCTCCTCCCTCACAGACAATTCCCACCCGCCCGCGTCAGCACTGACGGCCCCTGTGAAGTGGGAAGAGGGGACATTTTGTGCTGTTCAGAACTTGCAGAGAAACGCATCAGAAGATGTAACGGGGTTTCCAACATGACCCAACAGGGCAGAGGAGGGCAGGAAGGAAGAGCCGGCCAGGTCTTGCCAGGGCATCTGCGCAGGTGCTCAGGCTGTGGTGTGTCCTGTGCCCAGGACGTATGGCTGGGTCCTGAGCGCCGTGACGGGCTGTCACCCAGCGCCATAGCCTGGGAGCCACTGTGCTCTCAGCCTCGCCGGCACGTTCTTCGGGTCTAAATGCAGAAGCACCAGTTGTCGCGGGGTTGGGGCCACCTGTACCCCTCAGGCCCAGTGGATGCTCAGCTCTGGCAGCTGGGGGCATGAAGGAACGCAAACAGCTACTGACCGAGAGCTCAAAGCCAGGCTGTCACAGCGGGCATGTCCTGCAGACGCTAGTAACTGAGGATGACCCTTTGGTTCTTAACACTGGTATTTAGATTTCACACGAGGCTGGTCCAAGGCTGCTCTGAACACACTCATTCAGCGTCTCTGCGCTAAGGTCCCAACCAGAAACACTGAGGTTACTTTCTGGTTTTTCTCTCCGTACAAGTATCCATGTAATGTGCCGTGTTTGTTGGTGGAGATCCTGCTTCCTGAAGGAAAATATAATTCCATGGTTGCAAGTCAGGCATAAAACCAAAATAATTTTAACAAGCAAACAACATTTAAGTTTCTTTTCTGTTTTTGGCTTTATTTTGATGCCTAAAGAAACAGCGATTAGAAAATGCGTTCTGGCATCGCACGTTACCCTAACACATCACCCATCGTCAGTTCTTAATCCAGAAAGCCACACAGGGGAGTGTTCCACCTCAGGTCACTGAGCCCCCGTGGGACGCCAGCGAGAGGGTCCTCACATGTCACCGGTCCACGTCTATGTCTCACTGGACAAGTCACTCAGCGTGTGGGCACAGGTATAGCACAACCTCTGTCCCCGGGGAGGCCCAGGGACATTCCCGTGAAGCTGCAAATATGAAAGGAATGAGACCTTAACACGAACGGGCTTTGGAAGGATGGATACTTTACGGAAGTGACAACTCCCCTTCTGGGATCCGTCTGTTGTCCTCACGTATGGGGCTGCTCGTGCGGTGAACTGGCTGCGTGTGCTTTCATCTGATTGATGGTGGGGTGCTGTGAAGATGTGGTCTATACTATGTCCCTGGGATTATTGTGACAATGCACCGTAATCAAAACTGCCTATAAAAGTCATTTTTGTAAGATAAACTCTCATTCCCAATTCATTAACCTTTTAAACATTTCGACTTACGTATTTGGGATTCCTTCAGTGGGGTCTGTTGGTACGACACATCCCAGGGTGTGACTAACAGGATGGTCTGCATCAACAATGTCAAAGCTGTCCGCTGGTCTTGTTTGCTGACAATCCCACACCCTCCCTGTGAGCCCTGCTGGGCGTTTACAATATCCCACTTTACAGATGAGAATGCTGAGACTCAGAGACAGGGGTCTGTCTCACACAAACCCCCACACTTCCCATCATGGTGAGGTGTCTTTGGGGTTATTTAGCCAATGGCCTCTCCCCTCACTGGGAACTCCTGGCACAGCTTGATGTTTTTTATTCAATTTGGCAGTGATATATACACTGCTTATGCTTACTCTCTTATTCTGAAGGCAATTTGCGTCTTCTGTAAAGATAGTTTTGGTGTGCACTGGTCCTGGTGGGTGCAGTTTGAAAAACCAGGCCAGGAAGACCAAGTAGACCCGGCTGCTCTAGGAACGTGAGGGTCACTCCTGAGGAAGAGCTGGCCCAACAGAAAAGGACATGAACTTGCCACCAGTCCACAGGCACCGTGAGGTCTCCGTGGGACTTCCTGTGCCAGAACGGGCGTAACCGTCCTCCACCACCGAGCGTGGTGCTGGCTTCACCCTAGATGCCCTTTGCCAGGGTGAGGAAATCCCCTTTCTCTTCCTGGTTGCCGATCCAACACGAATTAATGTTGGATTCTGTCAAATAGTATTTCTGCTCTTACAGAGATGACCGTACTGTTTTTCTTTTTAAATGTGTTGATACGGAGAATTACACTGATTACTCCTTGAATGTTAAACCAAACTTACATTGTGTCTGGCACCATCTGCCAGGCAAGTAAGTGATTGGGCCCCATCTTTCCTTGGGAGCACCTGCTAGTCCTTAGATTTTGAGTTGGTTGATTGCCTTATGACATTAGCTCTCTAGGGACTCACAATAAAGGTTGTGAATTAGCATATCTTCCACCTTTGTTCTCCTTGCGGATGCTCTTTTCAGCTTTCTACCATCCAAACGGGAATCAGCCATCCTAATTCAGTTGTTCCCTTCCCAAAGTTTCCCCAGGATGGCCACCTGCTTTCATACCACAGCAGGATTTCAAAACATGCGGGGAGGTTCTGCCACCACATCACCCAGAACTGTCTTCTGGGAGAAAGGTCACCGTCCCTGGAGCAGGGGGCTTAGTATTTCAGCTTCAGTCTATTGTCCTGGAAATGCCGTGCTATTTTTAGAAGGGTCTTAACACAGAAGGATGACAATGATACAAGAAACAATTAGCCTTCCCAGGCAGTAGGTCGTCCATGCCTGGCTTTGGGGACATCACAGGACAGGCAGGCTTCATTGCTCATGAGTGATACAGGGTGGGCCTGGGGAGGGGGCTGCAGAGGGACCCTCTCTGTGCCGACTCCCACCTGCTCGGCCTGGGAAGACCACAGATGCAGAATTGATGGATAATGTTCTTTTAAAGATTCTGACTACTTTTGCCAGTGCCGGTAAGTGTCTAGAATAACAGTCCAGCAGTGGGTCCTGCAGACATTCAGCGTCTCCCATCTGTCTGTTGACCCACCCTGGGCTTCCCCATTTCCTGGGCCATTCTTAATAGAATTTCCACAGACAGGCACTTACTTTCTCATCTCTAAATTATATGGAAGACGGCCTTTAGGAACAGAGACGGCTCAGAGAGTGCAGGAGGCGTTAGAAACGTCCCAGGAAGAGATTCTGTTTTGGTGGGCCCCATCTCCGAAAGGTGCTTGGAGGTCCGAGTGGCTGGTGCTGGCAGATGAGTCCTGCATACAGACAAGTGACGTTAGGCGGAAAGCTGGAGCGTGGTGCGCTCGTGTGATCTAGTCCCCACTGCGTGTCAATAAGGAGAGGCACCTGTGGAATTAGCAATACCGTTTACTAGATTGAACAGACAAAAGAAAAGACCATCTTAACTTTGTTCTTAATCTCTGCTTGTGGGTTTCTTTCCTACACACTTATGTTTTGTTGGCAATTTATTAAACCGAGAGGAAGACACTCCAGCCCAGCAGCACAGCCTTCCGATGTACAAACAAAACACATTTAACCTGACTCAGTGTATTATGAGCATTATAATCCCCCTTTTGACTTGAACATGATTGACTAATGTCATCTGTTCAGAGGGATAAGCCTGTCTCAGCCACGACGACAGGCTTAGCGAATGACAGAAATTAGGGCATTCTCAGAGATTATGTACTGTAACAACAGATAAGGGTTGTGAATGGAAGGCAGTCTACAGGTGGTTCTGGGGGGAAACACGACAGTTGAAGGGTGTCAGGAGAGTGACAATTCACTCATGGCTGAGACATGGACACACAACAGCGAGGGGCCATCTCCGTGTTGAGGACACACAGGGCCGGTGGCCGGAGCAGGGTCCCACCCCTCACAGTCCGTTCCCAGGAAGGGCTACGGACAGTGGCTTCTGTGAAGGGACCACTGTGTAGGGTGAGGTAACTCTCCATGTGCCTGACGTTTAGGGGACCAGCGCTGCCGCCTTGCTAAGGAAAGAGAAGGCAGGCTTTGTTTCCGTAGCACACCGGGTCTCATGGGAGAAAGAGACAAATGAATCAGGCGCTGCGACTGGGATGGGTCCTCTTAGTAAGGGGGACAGAGCCAAAGCATCAGGGCTTCCAGCAGGAGTGCGATTCTGAACCACAGCCGCTTTATCGTCACATGTTTGGGGACAGACATGCTCTTCAATGCCACTTTATTTGAAGCACAATGAAATAAAGGCTAAATAAGAGGAAATTGTTTCCTTTGTTACCGTCACATGCAAAGCTTCCTACCTCCACTCAGGAGTGCCTCTCCTGTGTCCTGGAAGAGCGTGTGACCCTTACACAGTGACATCTGGGGTCAGGGCCAGACTGGATGAGGCTGAGGCGGCACAGATTCAAGGGTCCTGCTGGGTCTTCTCTCAGAGGCAGTGCTGGAAGACCCTGAGCCATGCTGGAAGGAGTGCTGTCCACCCAGGGACAGAAGCCTCCGACCCAGCCACCTCTAGCTTCCAGGGCCACAGCAGCATCTCCCTGTGGTGACTTGTTCTCTCTGAGCCTAGCACTGTGTCTCCATGGCACTGCCCTCCGTTCATGGAGGCGTGAGTGTGGCCGTGAGAGGTGGTGTGGTTTCTCCAGTGGGTGGGAGGGAGCAAGGGCCCGGTTGGACAGAGTTGTCCCCTCCCCAGGTGCCAACTATGGGGCAACGAACAGCATGTTAGAGACAGACTCAGGACGGCCCTGCAGAGACGCACACTGGGGAGCCAGCGTTTGACAGGACAGGAAAGACAGTGTGTCAAGCTGTGGGAAACGGAGGATGGAAGACGACTACATGGCCTGACTGCGGTCTCTGAACTGGGTTCCCTCAGGAGCATCTGGCCCCCAAAGGTGAATACCCCCAAGGGAAGTGGGGCGTCCGGACACAGTGCACGAGAATTTCTGAGGGAGGGCACAGTTTCAACACAGGCCTCAAGCCCAGGTGCTGCACAGACACCTGGACTGGGGGTGAGAGGCCGGGAGGAGCCATGCAGAGGGCAGTGGCTGCCTGGTCTAGCTGCTTAGGCCCAGGACCTCAAGGCAAGCAGGAGGACGGACCAGGTGTCACTGGCCGATAGTTCTGAGTCAACGCATCACCATAGGGAGAAGGAAAACAGGGCAGATGCCATGTCCCAACTGGGAAGACACACACAGTCGGGCACTTGGAGAAATCTGCCAGGAATGACACAAAAGGAGCATGGACTTTTTGTACATATCCTTTGTACAAAATATAATATTTAGCGCTGTTGTTATAGTCCATTTCCTTTTAAATCATTAGTGACATAGTGAAAAGAAAACAGGAAGTAAGAACAAAGGACATGGGAGTGGGGAGGGAGGGAGGGAGGGAGGAAGGAAATCTTACTGAGTGAAAACTAGGGATTTCCCTCTTACTAACCTGTTTAGATGAGAGATTCTCCTGTCTCCTGCCATTTTCCTTCTTCTCACCATGACTTATTTTCATGCAAAGATGACATGGTTACGACAGGTGGGTAGGAGACAGCAAATAAGAAAAACCCTGAGCACACACTGGCTCAGCACCTACTGCGTCCTAAGCTTTGCTAAAATCTGGGGCATAGGGACATATAAAAATGGAGTAAATTGAATGCCTGCCACGGAACAGAGCAGTGAGAGGTGCGTGGGAAGGAATTATGCAAATTGAGAGGCTCCATCAGCAAGGTGCAAAAACCGTCCCAGCGGTGGCCGTGCGTCTCACCAATGGCGGGAGCGACTCTAATGGGAAACGGGCACAGTTGTACCACAGGGCTTTTTAAAACCAGCCAAACTATCCAATTCCGAATACTGACCCGATTGACTTCTTAAATTTTCTTTTTTTTTTCTAATGAAGTTCAAGAAGGGTCATTCTGAAAACCTTTCCAAAACACTGGCCACACACGCTGCGTTTGCCGGGACTTATTCGCGTTCCTTGGATGAACACACAAGGAGAGAGTCTCAGATCACCCCCCAGATTGGACAGTACGGATAATTAGGATGAATCCGAGTATAAATCACACTTCGGTTTAATTCCCACGAACACACTCATGATTCCAGAACACGGTTCCGTGTAAGGGGATACGAGCCCTGCCTGCTGGACACCGGCCTTCTTCCTGGAATGTGTCCTGACCACAGCCGCCAGGGTCCCGGTGGGAGGGAAGGTAGTTACCTTTTGTAGCTGGAGTTTTTATTCCGCCCCTTGAAGACTTTTGTGGAGGAAATAAAACAATTCAGCATATCTGTGGGAATCATCACCTGGCAGGCAAGAAATCCCCAAAATGCTCCGTCTGTTGGCGCCATCCTCTCAAAGCAAAGGCTGTATTTCCTTTTCCAGGGCCCATAATCCTTTTAGGACCTTTCCTTTATTGGGCCCGTAAACATCACTGTGTGGCTGCAAATCATCACACAGTGGAGAAAACCCATCAAAAGCGCCACCTAGTAAATGACACCAGGAGCCGACGGCCGCCATCCTTGAATTAACTAACTTTACGATGGTATTTCCAGCAGCTGAACTATCTGGATCAGTCGTTGCCCAATAAGCCCTTAGACAGATGAGGTTGGGGTGCTGTTCAGTCCTTTCAACCTGACACAAAGTTTTCAAACGGCTATTCCACTGCGTCTGGTCTTCTACTTTTCTAGAAGGTACCATCAGAGGAAAACCCGGCTGTGATAACCCAGGGGAACAGACGCAGACCTCAGAAGCAGCCCCCGCGCCCACGGAGCTGCCTTGGCAGCTGTGCAGTCCAACCTGGGCAGCCTCCCCGCGCCCCCCGCTGCTCCCCTGAGAACTGAGCAGGCGGGAGGGGCGGGAGGAGCCCCCACCCTCGCTGATGGCGCTCCCCACGGGCCCTGGCGAGGGAAGAGAAACTGCTCCCAGCCGTGGCCTTGTCAGGGCTCGGGAATGCTGCCGGTGCCCAAACACCACGTTTCTCACTTTGATCAACGAAGTAAGAGAGAACGTGGGAAGTGGAAGTGGAACCGTGGGCCACTCCTGGGAGGGAAATATAAAAATGTGTGAACTGATCGGTAGTGTTCTCCACACTTACACAGCAAACCGACATCAATGCCTCACTCAGACAACGGGCTGCTGCCCCTTCCTGTGCCGGTCACAGTCCTTTCACTTACCGTGGGGGACAAGACGCATCATGAAATACCCAGGATGTAACTTCAGTAGTTACCAGGAATGATGTTGTTTTCCTAAATAAGCTATTAATCTTTTTAAATGAGAGAATGAGGGACATTTGTTAGGTGCATCCCTATGCTCTATGTTAAGCTGAAAGGATTTATAAGCTCTGTGTCATTAACAGCTTGTCGTATGTTTCTAGAAGGTCCTTCAGTAAAATATGAAAAAGTGTTTTACATGGGCAGAAATAATGAGGTTTCATATTCAAAGCAGTATTTTGGGAATCAAAAGATACTGAAATGGCACTCTGTGGCCATACACTTAGCTAAATGCTTTTAAATCTTTAAATTAATCTTTTATTTTCAGATAACCACATCTTACGGGTTTTTACAATCATCTCCAGCTCACGGGTTTCTCATTGTGTGGACTGATTGGTTCAACGTAGGGTTATCCAGGCAAGATTTTAGACTTGTATCCCAAATGTGTCAAAACCAGGACAGAAGAAATGTGACCGAGGAACACAGTGAAGGTATACTTTATTTACAATGCATGTTTTGAAAACATTAGAAGGGGAGTGAGGTCTTACAGTGATATCAGGCAGCAGTGCGGCCACTTGTCTCTCCAGGGTGACAGATTCATTCACGGTCCGACCAGTGCAGGGGTCCTGGGGTGCTGAGCGTGACGTCTGTGAGCACAGGCTCCCTTCTCCTGTTGGTCGGGGACTCCTGGAGCACACTTCACGTTTATTTTAATATCAACTAAAAGCTAGGAAGAAATGGTGAAACAAAGTTCCTGCAGTTCAGACAAACATGGGTCAATGGGCTGAGAGTCTTTTGTTTCTGACAAGTTCATGCTATATCCATCTCTTTCTCTTAAAAAAGAGAAAGGAAGCATCGTCTTGGACACTAAGCCATATTTGTAGAAATTCACTGCCAGTGGAAAACCAGACCATGGCTCCCTATAGAAAAAGGGAGGGTGTCTGGTGGGAATTAGGGGGATGTTAGCAGCTTGTTTGCCCAAAGGCAAGCGAGTGAGTCCTGTCAGAGACAGTGCCCGCTCAGTAGAAATCCCAGGGTTTTGCATTTGCTTCTACTGGGGAGTCAGTAATGGTACTTCTGTGTCCTGCAGACCAGACGGAGTTTCCACACCTTTCATCGAGGTGAAGGGGTCAGTGTGTCACACTCTTGCTCTGTTTCCACTGGTGGTGAATTTTGTCTGTGCCTCAGTGGGCCCCATAGGTCAGCCTTGTGCCCAGTGCAGGGGCGGCAGACAGGGGGCAAGGGCTGTGGGCCTGGGTCCTCCCTGTCCCCTCACCAGCGAGGTGGCTCTGGGCCAGCCGTGCAGCGTGAGGGGAAATGAAGGTCTCGGTGGCTGGCACCGGTTTCCTTAGGAGGCTAAACCTTTATGATTCTTCAAGCAATCGAATGGCTCCCAGACCATAAGTGGAACAAAGACTCATATTCTGAAAATAGAATGGAAGCCACAGGTTTTGATGTGACACGCAGCCCCCCTCCCTCCCTCAGAATACGTTGTGCGATTTCAGGAATGTGAAGGAGAAATATGGAAGAGGACAGCAAACCAGGGGAATAAAGAAGAAAACTGACAGAACGCTCGTGAAGGAATTGCTGAGAACAGGACGGAAAGTTTGCAGTCGTTTCATAGTTTATACAGAAAATTACTCTTGCGGTAGGGCCAACGATGCATCTCACTTTTTAGTCTTTTCTCTCCTAAACACTCCCTTTGGTTACGTACTCCTTTTGTGGTTTGGGTTTCTGAGCGTGCGTATGTTAATAATCGCAGTAATAATAAAGCCTCGTGAATCACATCAGAGGGACTTAGTTTCGCCCGCCTGTTTACACTTGCATAATGTAAACAGTTTTGATCTAAAGATGAAACTTGGCAAGGGGTTCGTCTTTGCTCTGACCTAATTGTTCTGGTGCAGAGAGAACAACATGTGAACAGATGGGAGGGGCGGGGGGGGCTGCATACAGACAATGGCATGAGGTGAGCCCAGGCTCAGACGACCTGCAGAGGGGGTGGCGCAGACCCCGCCTCTCTCCCACACCCCTACTTCCTCTCTGGCTGTCAGTCTCCTCTCATCCCCAGGTTCGAGCACAGGCCGATGTGGGGACTTGTTTCCATGATCTCCAGCCCTGCTGGGCACAAGCAGGGAGGTGTCCTTCGCCTCCTCTATGTCACAGGTGTCCCTATTGCCAAGCATCTTCGCAAGGTCTGTTTCCCGGCTGCACTGAGGGGACAGGCTTACTAAGCTTAACACCGGTTTCCAGAAAGTGAGTTCCAAATTTATAACTGATTTAACAACGAGAGAGTGCTTTTCCTGGAAAAAAAAAAAGTAGCTTGCTAACTTCTTGAATCATGATTTAAAAATAAATGCAATAAAACATTTACTGATAGATGGTTATTTTGGAAGAGTGAAAATGAGCTGTGTTTCCTCAAAGCGTCCATGGCTTTTGCCCCAGTGTAAGCTGTGCACGTCATACACACTTGGCACGTGGGCTTGGAATGTTCAGATGAAAAGCACACAGACCCTTAATGCGTTTGTGGATGACCAAAGGTGACTGCACAGCCCGGTGCTTAGTCAGTTTATCTTCAGAGAAAATCCTACAAGAATGACAGTCAAGCTGATTGATATCCAACTAATTTCTAAATCTGTGAACTATATCCTGTGAAATTGAATTTAATAAGTTTTTGTAAAGTAAATGCGAGCCATATACGATGCTTCAATGACCTCTGCATGTCCGTTTCATAAACTCTAATTTCTTAGTTTCTATTTTCTACCTTGGATAAGGTCTGAGTTGAAAATTGGTCCTGGAGTGTCGGTCCTTTTTTGTATCCAGCGACAGCTGCAGATTTGCTCTAATGTAAGTTAAATCATTCAGTTCACTGAATTCAATTCAACTCAAGTCACAACAGTCGACTGTGAGTGTATTTGGGGAAACTGAGGATACGGAGACTTAGTAAAATAAGCTCTCAACTTCCAGGTGCTTATATTCTGGTGTGGGAGAGACGTTTACCCAAAGTCTTCACTGCTACTTCACTAAAGGTCAAGGGCATAAGTATTAGGCGGAGCACAGAAGGCAAGGAGGTGATTTCTCGTCAGGAGAAGGAGTAAGGATGACCAGGCCTGGGATCGCTTTGGCTGCAAGTTAAAAGGAACTCCTTTTAGTCACGATGCAAGAGTGCTGATTAGGACTGGAGACCATTGTTTTTTAACACAAAAGATGTGCCTGTCTCACTGTTAAAAACAGTCATCGCAGTTTCAATTGATCTATTAATTCATAGCTATTCTGTTCATTCTGGCAATTAGTTTTTGGTGCTTTTCTGCTATAAAAATTACTATTTTACACTATAATTATGATATTAGCAATAAGTCATACTATTAGAATACTTACGGTTACTGTTAACTTTGTAGCCTTAAAAGGTTCCTACGTTCAAGTTTTACAATATTCGGATCTGCCCTGTGATTTACGTTTTGCCACTAAGCGAGGCCCACTTGGAATCTATGAAATGTCAAACCAGAAAAACAACGGCACTTTACAGCCTCACACTCTCATTTACAATTTTATGGTGCATCCTCTTGATACGGAGAACTATTGGGATTTCTGAACTCTTTAAAACCATCTTTATGAAGATTTTCCTGAGCCAGTAATTTTAAACGGCTATGGTGCCTTGTCAAGGGTCCTTAATTAAAATCATCTCCGAATGTCAGCAAGAGCAATGGACTGGAGAGTGATTTAAAGGCTACAGACACGTCTGGGCGAATAGTATGTTCCGTCATTTTAACGTTTCCCTTTCGCTACAGTGATTGAATAGGTTATTTGTGAATATCAAGCAAATTTCCTGGAATTAAAAATAAAATTTTATCCCATCCATTCTCGGGCATACTGCCCTTGTCAGCGAGACAGAAGTCTACTGAACATGAGTTACTAAATGCCCCTGGCCGTGTTCCAGACATAAAGCCCTTTCAAACTTAGGTCCAGGCACTGTGGGCCCTAATGCATATTTCCTGCAAAATAATCTGATGATTTGGACTTTGCAGTCTCGGAAATTCCACTAAGACACACACAGATAAAAAGGTACAGTAAGGACAAGATTTACAGCTAACATTTTGCATTGTGATGTTGTAGGGAGCAGGTGGGGAGACAATATCACTGGATATTGATTTTGGTATTTTATTCTTAGTGGGAAGGGAGATGAGGTGTGGGAAGCAAGGTTATGTGTTTTGAACTGAAGTTTTATGTGTGTGGTAGAGCTGAAACTTCCTCCTACTTGGCTTCTCCGAGGGCACATCTTATTCCTGTGCCTTCCCTGCTGACCTCACAGGACCTAGGTCCCTGTCACGGCTGGGTGACCTTCAACAAGCCAGTGGGGAGGATGACACCTCCCAGAGCAAGTTCTCACGCTGCTTCAACATGGCAACACCAGGAGCTCTGCGTTCCGGGTCCTTCTCTACAGGTGAGCAGTGGTGCTGGCACAGGCAGAGGCCCTCGTGGGCTCCTCAGACGGGCGGTCTCTTCCGGTCCAGTTAAAAGAGGTTAGAATTTGGGTTTCTTTCGGCTGTGGGAGCGGGAGCTCTTGGACTGACCTGAGGTTCCTGGACCTGAGGCAGCTCCGCTTGGTGGAAGAGGAGTCGGGTGTGGGGCCGGCTGTGTGGCTCGGGGCGTGTGGTGTGGACTCACACTCAGGACTCGGGTCCTGGCACAGAATGAATGCTCTAAGCTTGAATCAGCTAGGGTCCCATACAAAGGGCCCAAACTGCAAAACGGACACCTACGGAGTCATCTCCTCGCACCTCACAGGCTTGTTACTAGGTGGCCAACCCCAGCACGTCACAGTTCCATGACACACTTGTATGTAAAGGCGGATTAGCAGAGGGGCAGATCAGTAACATTTCAACCAGATTTATTTTAATTTTTTGATAAAAACAACCCAGAGAAACAGTTTTTTCCACTTTCCTGATGTTCTTAGGAAAATCATTATGTCATAGAGAACGTTGTACCTTTCCATGAGGTCTATAGATTTTAATGCATTTTAATCAGTGGTTCGTACATGACACACACTTAATTTCTAGGCTAATCCAAATTTGCTTTTAGAGAACTGTAAACCAGATGTTCTCAGGGAGCAGCTCAAGCCTTTTATTTTTTTATTTTTTTGTGTATGTGTGTGTTTTGCTTGGGGCATAAAAATCATTTTTCCCTGTTTCTGTGAGGTTGTTTTCAATTACAATCATGTTTGTGCTACAAACACTTAAAAAAAATTAACGGATGTATTTGGTTATTAGTTTATCTTTCAACATACTGGTATTAATCCAGTTATTATGTTATATATATTAAAAAACTTATTCAAATGACAACCTCAATAACATCAAAAGTCTAGTGAATTTGGCCTCTCTCTCTCCCTCCGCAAACACAAAAGCCGGGAACGGACACATGGGTTCTGCCAACTGCTCAGGGAAACACATGTTCAGCATATGGGGTGACTGGCTGATCAGACACCGGCATACCTGCCACGCTAAGTGTGCTGTCACTGCAGAGCCAAAGCCCCTTACGTGGGAGGCGCCATCTGACCTGTCGCCAGGAGCCCAGGTGCCCCCAGGACACACTGGCCGTGCAGCCCGTCCTTTAGTGAGCAGGCCATGGAAACGCAAGTGTCACTGCGAGCAGTCCCCTGCCTTCTGAGGAGTCCTCGCCGAAACACCACTTATGTCACAACAGTTGCACAGCAGATGGGCAGTCTTACCGCCGTCCGTCCTCAGTGCCTTCAAGGGCAGAGCCATGGTCAGACGAGGGGTCACAGGGACGTCCCAGAGAAGCCGTCCCGGGACGTTTTACAGCTTTCTGCTGTTAATCTTCTCATTTCTACTGCTGCCTCTTTGCATTTTTTATTTCAAAATACAAGAAATTAGGAATTGAATGGTGGAGTGGTCACCTCTCCCCAAATTTATTTAAAAAAAAAAAGTTTTATGATCTTGCTTTCTTGACAAGGGAATTTAAAGTACCAAGTGCATGTTACAAAATAATGAAATAATTATCTAATGATATGTGGAAATGAGAAAAAAAAAGAGAGATTGAAAAAAGGAGAGCGAAAGAGAGAAAAGTGGAGAGAAAAGGAAATAAAATGGAAGCAGCTTTTCAGGACCCGTGGACGTGGTTCGCCTCACAGCCCACGTGTACACAATGCCATCTCCTCCACGCGGTCCTCAGGCTCTGAGCCTGGCCCTGGCAGCGCTCGCTGTTTCACAAGACGGCTCTTTATAGCCTCATGTGAGGCATTTATGTGCACGGCAGAGGCCCCACACGTACACACCACTCCCGCCCCTGTGGGCTTAGAAGACTCGTTCCTTGGCAAGAGAAGAAAGCTGCAGCCACTCTAATTCCATCTCAGTCCTCTCGTTGTGGTGCCAGGTTCCAGATTTCCTGCCTCAGGTAACGGTTCTCACTCCTGCCAGGAGCCTGTCTTTCAGCCGTGGCAATGTGTAAGTGATTCAGTGTGTAAGGACCATAAAGGCCTAGCTTCCCATTATGCAGAGGACACAGCTGAGAACAGAAAAGGCCATGTGATGATTCTTGGTCGTGCAGCACACTGTGGATGGTCTAAAATAGCCCATGTTGCTTCCGGAATGTTTTTCATACAAGACATCTGCTCCATCCCGAGGAAACACAATTACACACGAGATGCTTTCTCTGCGAGGGAGTTTGCCAACTCAACGGGTGAGGTTGCCCTCTTGTCCACAGCAAACTATAATTACATTTAGTCCCTAAATTTAATTCAGCAGTGAAGAGGAATTGTAAAACCGATGCCTTGGGCATAAGATGGAAAGAGATGATAAGGACGCCATAAAGTGGGGCGAGAACGGCCCACGTACTCGGGGCTCGCGCGGAGGTAGTGTGACTCGGGGTTTGCTCAATATAGATGATTACAGATGTGTGTTTACGCACATGGGTTAGTGACACACACTTCTCCTGCTGTGCCAGCTGAGAGGGCCCAGAAGCAAGCCCAGCCCAGCAGCAGCGTGCACACCTGGGACCCAGCATGGTTTCCACACCATCCTCCAACAGAAGCAACCAGAACTTGCTGGAAATAACTGATCCTAGGACCAGGCAGGAAACATATAGGGGACCCTGGAGCACTTTGTGCTTAAAACAAAAAGAAGTGTGTGAAAGGACACAAGGCCTCCTGAGGGGCTCCATTGGCCACAGCCAGGGCAGTTTGAGCAACAGAATCAATGACATTATATCGTGTTATCACCCAAAGTGTAATGCAGATATTCATCAGAGCACAGGGACGTAAATAAACCATTGAACAAATACATGATGGGGGACAAAAGACAAGTCCCCCGTGAAGAGGGGTTCAGGTAATTTCTGTGGTAGCCTGACTGCCCTCAAGAGGTGGGGCATAGCCCCCCGCCCCCCGTTTCTGAGGCGTGGGCTGTCACGATGAGCTCATCCGACCGGACAGGACGGGAAGCAGGGGAGGAGGAGGTTGTGATGGTGGAGAAACCAGCCGACCCAGGCTGTGCTAGTGGTCAAGGTGGAGGCCGGCAGCGCTCAGGAAGGGCGCTGGCAAGCCCCCTAGACAGGAGGCAATGTGAGCTGCACTTCAGCTCCGTGCTCTTCCTCCCCAGAACCCAGAAAGCCAGGCTCATCATGAGGAAAACATCAGGCAACCCCAGGAGAGTTCCTGGGCCCTGTTCCTCACACCTGTCCGTCATCGCAAACAGGGGCATTCTGGGAAGACGTCACAGCCAAGAGATGCTTAAGGAGGCATGATGACCACTTGTAACTTAGTCCTGGATGGGGTCCCGGGACGGAGAAATACCTTAGAAGAAAAGTAAGAAACGCTGAACAAATTATGGAGTTTAGTTAATTAGAAGGTATTGATACTTGTCAATTAATTGTAACAAATGGAACAAGTTAATGTAACATGAAAATAACTGGGAAGTATTTGCTGTCCTCACAAGCTGTACATCTAACATTGTTCTGAAATACAAAGTTTATTTTTAAAATAAAGCAAAAAATAAGCAATAAAGCCTACAGCTAATATCATACAAAGCTGAGTAATGAATGCGTCTTCCCTCAGCCTGGACACGAGGGAAGGCTCTGCTCCCGGAGTTCTTACCCCACACGGCCCTGGTTCAATCGGCGAGATGAAGACATTGAAAGCACGCAGGCTAGAGGGGTACGACCGTCTGTACTCGCACGTGATGAGAAAGTCTGTGCAGAAGGGCCTCAGGATTGTCCTGCCCCCTGACCTGAGCAGTGAGTGAGTTCAGCAAGTCAGCAGAAGAGACCAGCACAGCGAACAACCCTGCTTCTGGGTAGTAACAGCGACCGCGCACAGACCCAAATTAAACATACTATTGGTTACAGTCACATCAAAGACAGTGGGTCACTGACAAATTGTGTGCAGGGTCCATGGGCAGAAAACTACAAAGTGCTGATGAAAGACATCACAGGAGACTTAAACAAATGGGCAGATATTTCTAAATAAATATATAGACAGAGTGTGTTCATGGGTTGGAAGACTCATCCTGGTAACAGACTCCTCTCCCTAAATGGATTCTTATGCTTAATGCAATCCCTTTCAAAATTCTGGCAAGGTTTTCAAACATGGACAAGCTTATTCTAAAATTTGCATTGGAAATCATAGACTCTAGAATAGCGAAAACAAAAGAAAAGAAGAAAGCAAGAGGAATTACTGTATTTAAGGCTTCCTGTGTGTCCAGCTTTCAGGACTGTGTGACACTGTGGAGGACAGACACACAGGTCAGTGGAACAGAAGACAGAACCCAGACAGGACTCACAAATATGCACAATGACTTTTCACAAAAGTGCAAAAGCTATTTAATGGAGAAAAGACAGCCCTTTCAGCAAATGCTGCTGGAACGTTTGGTTATCTATAGGCAAAACCAAGCAACAAATGGACCTTAACCTAAACTTTATACCTTATGCAAAAATTAACTCCAAATGGGCTTAAAAATAAAATACTAAACTATCAAACATTAAGAAAAAAATAGGAGATAAGCGTCTGTATCGAAGGCTAGGAATAAAATTCTTAGACACCGACACCAAAGGCAGGATCCATAAAAGGAAAAAAATATCAATTGGACTTCATCAAAATGTAAAACTTTGCTCTATGAAAGATCATATTAAGATAATGAAAACATAAGTTACAGACTCGGGATAAAATATTGACTGAGAGATAATATTTGCAAAGCACATATTTGACAAATGACAATTATCTGAACTATATAAAAAGAACTCCCCAAACTCAACACTATAAAATAAACAATCCAATTAGAAAATGCCAAAAGATATAAATGGGCATTTTGCCATGAAGATATACAGATGGCAAAGTGGTCCATGAAAAGATGTTCATTATCATTAGCCATTAAGGAGATGCAAATTAAACCACAATGAGATATCACTCCATCCCTATCAGAATGACTAAAATAAAAAATAGTGACAACCCCTAATTCTGGTGAGGAGGGGAGAAACCGGACCACGTGTCAGTTGCTGGTGGGACTTGAAAATGACACCGCCACCATGGGAAACAATGTGGTGGTTTCTTATAAACGAAATATCCATCTTACAACTCTGTGTCTGTGCTCTAACCCTCAACTGCACACATAGGTGGGGATCCCACAGAAATGAAATTTATGTGCACAGGAAAATCTGTACTTGAGACTCAGAGCAGCTTTTCTCACGACAGGCAAACAGTGGGCAGAGCCCAGATGTCCTGTGCATGGAGGTAAGGGACTCACTGTGACAGCTGTGCCATGGAGGGGAACGAGACTGGAGAAATCATGCCCTTAACGATGCCTGGTGGCCAGGAAATAGGGGTCCTGGGGAATCACAGAGGTGGTGAAGCAGACTTCAGTTTTTCTCACTCAAGGGGTTCAGAATTAGTACAGAAAAGGGTCTCGGGAAATCCTCACGAGGAAGGAGACTTGGGGTGGCCTTAAAAGAAACGAAGGAAAACTCAGGAGTCCTTGCTGAATGGAGGGTTCACAAGCATGCGGTGAGGTTCCTCTCAGGTGACTGGAAACCAGCAGGAAGGCCTGTCCATGGAAAGACCTACAAACGGCATTTGCTGTCCACGCCACAGCTAAAGCCACACACGTCCTTTCTCTCACGTGTCTCAACTTTTGTAATTGGCAGGTGGAAACTTTGGAAAACCTTTGTCAACATTGAAAGATCGGTTCCCTAGCCTTCCCCGTCATTCAGAGATGTTTTTTTACTAATGGAGAGCAGCGCACAGAGCTACATTTCCAAAACAATTTTTAGCACGACTTCTGCAGAGGTTTCTTGAATGAAGTCTTAGAGGATGAATCAGTCTTCGGAAAAGAATCCACCGGAGGTTTAATGAAAACAGGACCGGAGAGGCCAGTGAGCTCTCAGAGGCCTTTGTTCACTCTGCCGCCCTTGGAAGAGTCTTTGATTCGAAGCTGCTCTGCATTTTCCAGCTGCGGCAGGCAGCCTACTTCCAAGGTTGTTACACAACGGGTCAGTAAATGTCTGATAATCAGGGCTTACCAGCGCTAGATCTGTTTCTAATGAGTTCAAAAGGGCTCGGCGGTTGTGGGTAGCGCACACATGTCTATACCTTGTTCCACAGCTGTGTTGCATTGAAACGCACTTGCTGACCAGGGTGTCACGTGAATTTCCTTCATCATTTGCTCCTTTGCACGCTGTGGTCTCTTGCCAACCGCACAGTGGAAGATGAGGACCCAGGAAGAGGGAAAAGAACCTGTGTGCTGTGTGTGTGTGTTGAAACATTTATTACTGTTTAATCTATTTCCTAATTTCTTTGCACTTGTGTTGCAAAATGAAGGGAAGAAAGAAACACAGAAAAAATAAGTCTGTGGGTTAGAGTAGAAAAAAAAAATCAGTCCTGAATTAAGGCCCTCCCTTTTAATGGCAAACAGTTGAGATTGAGATGTATGTTTATTTACACAACAAAGGCCGGAATGCATGGGGGTCGCAGGCCTGTTCATCTCTCATTTTCATCAAGGACTTGTTCTCCAGATGGAAGATGCTCCTCGGATCACTCAGCTAACCTCGCTCATGGGCACAGCCCAACAAGGCAGCCTTGTTTCCCTTACAAGGAGAAACTGCCCACGCCAGGCGCCCGAGCCTCCATCTGCGAGCAGGGGTGCGCTGACATCACAGTTTCGTTTCTCCGTGAAGTTAGGTCCAAGTCACAAATGAACTCAAGCGGCCAAAACACGGATTGTGAGACGATAAAACTGGATGAACACATGGTAGGAGGTTGAGTTAGAGGCTGGGGTCAGACGGGAATGCCTGACCTTACTCACTTTTCAGGACTTTTCTGCAAACAAAATCTGTCCATGCTGAGGACCAGAACATGCCCCCTCTCCTGGCAGGGTCACCACACCCAGGTGCGTACACGCTTTCCTTCCTGGGGAGGAGCTGGTCACAGGAGTGGACTCACGGCGCACGTCTGTCAGGCCTGGTCCCCTCACAGCCCAGGGTGCACGTCTGTCAGGCCTGGTTCCCTCACGGCCCAGGACGCACGTCTGTCAGGCCTGGTCCCCTCAAGGCCCAGGGCGCACGTCTGTCAGGCCTGGTCCCCTCACGGCCCAGGGCGCACGTCTGTCAGGCCTGGTCCCCTCACGTCCCAGGGCGCACGTCTGTCAGGCCTGGTCCCCTCACGTCCCAGGGCGCACATCTGTCAGGCCTGGTCCCCTCACAGCCCAGGGCGCACGTCTGTCAGGCCTGGTCCCCTCACGGCCCAGGGCGCACGTCTGTCAGGCCTGGTCCCCTCACGTCCCAGGGCGCACATCTGTCAGGCCTGGTCCCCTCACAGCCCAGGGCGCACGTCTGTCAGGCCTGGTTCCCTTACAGCTCAGGGCGCTGTTTTTCAAACAAGATCTGGTTGGGGTTGTGCTTTGCATCTTCCTTCAGATGAGATCCTTCTGACCAGAGAGTCTGCAGTCTCTCTAGGAATGCACAGCTCACCACAATGCCCCATGTTGGCTGCCCACAGAGGCAGGCCCGTCTCCATTCTCCTGGGTGTCGGCCTGGGAAACAGGAAGGGGAGGCAGGAAAGGCAGACAATGAATGCCGAAATCCCCAGAACACCCCTCCCGACCGTCTCCCTGCGTTGCATTAGGAGGACAGGTACGCTGTCCCTGGGAGAGTCTCCTCCGAGGTCCCAACCAGGTAGCTCAAGGACCTAGGACTACACTTGTTCTTATCAACGTTTACGTCCGAGAGTGACAAGAGCTAAGAAGTGGGTCCAGAAGGCACATGCGTCACACCAGCTACCTGCACAGGTGTTTCACACACCTCTTGGTAAGGTGTCCCCAGTACGACATGGTTGACTGTTTTGGACTCAGGTGTCTGTCACGGTAGGATTTCATAGTTGTCGAGCTGGGCTTATTAACTCTGAATGTATGTACGATGTTGCTGTTACCTCTTTGTGGAAAGTGAGGCCCTCATTTTGAACAGGGAGCACTTGGTGTGTTTCCAGTGTTTCTTAGGTCCTCTGTGTCCCAGCCAGCTCCCTCACCAGTCACCACTGGGCTTTCTCACAAGTTGTGTTAAATATATTTACACTGTCTTGCAGCCATCACCACTGTCCATCTCAAGAAACTTTCATCTTCCAAATCTGAAACTCTGTGCTCATTACCAACACACCTCCCCAGCCCTTGGCACCCACCATTCCAGTCCTGCCTCTACGCATTTGACCTCTCCGCATACTTTATATAAGTGGAATCTTGCCATGTGCTTCCTTTTGTGGCTGGCTTATTTCACCGAGTGTCACGTCCTCAAGGTCCGTCCCCATTGTAGCCTGTGTCAGAATTCCCTTCCTTTCTGGGGCTGAACAGAGGATGGACAGCTTATAAAGAGAAGCAATGCACTTCTCTCTTATCTCTCTGAATTGGCCTAGTATCTGTTGGCCTGAAGAGTTTGCACATTGATGGAGGTGTGTTAAAAGGCTGGATTAGAAATACAGCAGCGGGATGGGAAAGAGGGACTGACGTAACAGTCGCCTTCTGACACGGGCGCTGGAACCACATGGCAGAAAGCCAGCCCAGCCCCAGCCGTCACCTGAGAAGGGAAGCTGCCTTGCTTCAGCATGGCTGCCCTACCCCTGAGGGGCAAGGTGCTCGGTGCTCCTGTCTGTGTGTGGAGAACACCTCAGGAATGGTGGGAAAGCGGTGGGGTGGGGAGTGGAGTCCAGGATGGATGAGGCTGGCTTATCCCTCCTGAGACTTTGCGCAGGACAGAAGGAAAGTGCTGTCAGAGGCAGTGGTGTCTCAGGTCATGGGAGCAGCCACGTCACCAAGTGTCCAGGTGCTGGGAGCCTGGCGGCTTGGAGACCTCAGGTATTCCGTGCCCACAGGCCTTGGATCCGGGAGAACCTCTGGGGAGCTCAGGTGGTGGGGGCAGGAAAACCCCCAGGGCAGGGGTCCATGCACCTCACACGTGGCAGAGGCCCAGCGTGTTCACATGGGAAAAGGTAAACCACATCTCCGTGCATGAGTCTCCAGTGGTCCTGAGTGCAGTAGCCGTCTTATCTCAAGCAAGGCTTCGGAGGTGCCCTTGGAGAGCCTGGGCGTGTCCTGCCCCTGACAGCAATCCACGGACTCTCGGCCAACGTGGCTTTATGACCAAATTTGGTTTCCAAGCAGCAGGTCCCACCTCAACGTATTTTGAGTCTCACTGTCTGTGCTGCTGGAGGAGGCAGGGGTGGGAATCTGAGTGGCAACCTCGGCTGTGTCTGTGCGGATCACACCTGGGCACACGTGTCTGCTGCAGGGAAGCGACCTGCGGTGTGTGCCACATCGTACGACCTTTCCACGCTTCTGCCAGGGGCACGGGCTTCAGAAGATCAAGCACACACACCTAACGGGAAGTGCCTGCAGCACACGGAGCTCTGACAGACAAACCGAGAGCTCGAGGACGGTGCTTCCGCAGAGGCCGCTTGGTGCCGGGATGCACGTGCACTGCCCCCCCCCCCCCAATGTGTGCCCGCTCCATGTTTTCCATGTTGTCATTTGAATAACTCGACAGCGGGGGCAGAAGAGAACCAGACGTAATGTGCAGCTAAGAGGAAAAATATAGCAGAAAGAAACAAAATGTTTATGAAAACTTTGCTCCATTTACCGAAAAATTGCTCTGTAGCAATCACTTGCAAGTGAAATCAGATATCCAAATCAGCGTATTAAAACATCTTAAAAATGTGTAAAGTCCAACGGCCATGAGTTTGCTGAAGACAGTCCTGTTTTTTTTCTTTCAGTATGTTTCCTATTTACTGTAACATTTGAAATCTTTCCAAATTATCTTTCATTGAGACTGTAGCTCATTTTTGCTTGTGGGTGTTTAAAACAACAGCGACAGGAGGAAAATGAATTGCAGCCTGGTTTCCGCTTTCTATCCGTAAATATAAGATTTGTAAAATGCATGCTTGCTTATTTATTGATTTCACCATTTAAATCACTCCAGGATTGAATGGACACACCGAAAGGCACAGGCAGCCCAGGGCCTGCAGACACGGCCTGCCACCGAGAGAGAGAGAGGGAAGGTTCCCGCAAGGACTGCTGGTCTCAGAAAGGCTCTCCTCGTGCTCAGTCATTCTTCTCGGGCTCTCAGACTTACAAGGGGCATCCCCTTTCTGGGACAGGTTCTTCAAAACAGAACATTTTTATGTGTTGGTCACTCAGGAAAATAATAACAAATCAATGCCTCTTGTCTAAAATACACCACCTGTAACGCTCCCGTCATGTAGCCCTAACGTGTGTGAGACCCTGACCCATGGCCCCTGTGCCTAGGACGTGCATCTGCTGTGAGCGTCGGTTTGCAGATTTGTTCAAAGCTGACGTTCCCACTTCATCCACGTTACCAAGTGTCTCTTCAGACAAACGCTTTATAATTCTGACACCGTTTTATGCACTGAATTCTCACCTTAATCGTAAGCATATTGGATCCTCTGAAGAATCAGGATACCGACCTCCATAATAATTCATTCTGATAATATTTCCAGACAGTGTCAATATCCAGCTAACCATACGATAGATACGGAGCATATGATTGAACAATTAAATGCTCGTCATAACCGAAGTAAATGATTCTTCTTAAAGAATAATCATTGTGAGAGTCCCAGAAACACAACATAAAAATAGGCCTCTGCACGTCCGTCTGAGCCACAACGGGACTTAGTGCTTTTTGCTATGACCCAAGTTCTCTCATCAGACGTTCTCAGTCATCTTTTCTACACTGTCTTCTTGAAACAGCGTTGGCCCAAGGCCTGCTGGTAGATATTCTGTGAAAAAAAGAGAAGCCTAAGTGAATACTTTGGAGAGTCACAATCTCTTGCTAACATGTTTAAGGGCCTGGCAAGTGCTTTGGAAGAAAATCAGCTTAAGCCAAGTAACTAGTTTCAAGTTATATGGGTCACAGAAATCATGAGTATTCGTTTAGGAGTGAAGACCGACAAGCCACCTGACAGCAGTAATGCTTGTGTTGTTCACAGGGCTTGTTCTGTAGGTGACAGAGTTCACAGCTTATCCTCACCACATGGCACGGGACGAGGAGCCTGGCAGTCAGCAGCTGGCGAGGGCCGAATGCCCAAGGCTGCATGGGGCACAGATGCAGCAAAGGCCCAGGTCCTCAACTTCATGGGTTCTGTAATGGGGTGAATGGACAGTCAGACGATCGGCTTAAAGTCCAAAAGAAACAAAGGCTGGTGACGCAAACACCAGAAAAAGAAACACAGGTAAGTGACACTCCAGGTGGGGCAGGCAAACACATAAATTCCAGAGATGGAGGAAGTGGAGGCAGGTGAGCACCTGGAGGAAAGTCACGGAGGGGTCAGGCAGGGAGGTGGCCAGGAGGCCAGGAGACCAGGAGGTGGGTGTGGGGCAGCTCACCCAGGAGGACACACCGAGTGCTGGATGTGAGGATGCTGGAGGATTGGAAGCCGGGTTCGGGTGTGAGGTCTCCGTCTCCAATAGAACATGTGGCCTGTCCCTGGAAGGGAGGAAGCAGAGCCTGGTACCGGCCATGGAGAGAGTCCTGGCAGAATTGACGGCTCCTTGGCTTAGGGTGTTCATTTTTTAGACAGAGAGGACTGAGCATTGAAAATATATACAAATGAGAAGTAGAATGGGCAAGATTTTGTGTTGCATTGAACGTTGCGCGATGAAGAGAGGACTGTCCAGGGTGATTCCCAAGTTTGGGGTTGAACGCTGATGCACGGCTGTGCTCTGCTGAGCAGGGGACGTCACAGAGAGTGGGGTGGGGTGGGGGCGGATGGAGGGTGGAGGATAGACATCTTCATTTGCCACCAGCAGTGGAACAGCAAAAGGCGCAGGAACAGAGTTGTACATCAGATCATTATTGGCATATGGACTTTCTAGAAGCCATGGAGGTGGATGAATGCCTGGGCAGATGAAAAGTCGGGAAGGGGGAAGGATGCAAGCAGAGAGGCATGCTGGAGCCAGCTTGGCACTCGGGAAATTGTTAAACTCTGTGGAATTAGGGCAGTTGTTAAACTCTTAAGAGTTTTGTGAGCTGGTTGTTCAATGTTGCTATTATGAAACATTATAACATATAGAAATATGATTAAATTACATTGAAAAAATGACTGCCTTTTGCATAGATGTTGATGGGAGGAGTAAAGAACACATCACTTCATAACTGTTTAAAAATGTTTATTTCCTTTGATGCTATTTCCATCTCTTGAATTTGGGTGACAGAACGAATCGTGTGCCACTGCACATCTCTGGTTATTCGTTCTGTGATGCCGTCATTGTAGCTTGGAATCAGCCATGGTCAGAGTATTTACACCACAGAAATGGGCACGTGCTCTAAAGCTTGCCTTCTGCTCCACCCCCATTAAACACCCAGTGACATATCACTGCCAGCCCAGGACCAAGCCACGAAGACCTCAACACACCCAGACACCCAGACAGCCACGGTGGCCATAGGTGAATAGTAGCTTCCAAATCTCTCACTTTCTGGGAGAAAAGTCATCTTATCTCCCTAAGTTCTACAACCATTCTCTCTGTACCCCTTCCCCATACCCAGCCCACTAATTTTCAGGTGTCCCTCTCTAAGCAGCTGGCCATGATTCAACCCCACCCCACTGCACACCCTTAGCCATGGTCTGAATGTCTGTGCCCCCAAAGTTCACATGCTGACGTTCTAATGCCCAGTGTGATGGTGTCAGGAGGCAGGGCCTTTGGAGGTCATGAGGTCATGAGGGTGGGGCCCTCCTGACTGGGATTAGTGCCCGTATAGAACAGCGCTCCTCACCCCTCGCCATTGAGGATACAATGAGAAGGCTGTGACCTGGGAGAGAGTCCCCTCCAGAGCGTGCCCACACTGGGACCCTGACCTCGGACGTCCAGGCTCAAAACTATGAGGAATAAATGTCTGTTGTGTATAAGCTACCCACCTGTGGTGTTTTGTTATAGCAGCTCGAATAGACTCAGACACCCTCACACCTTCATGCTCTCTTTCTGTGTTGTTTGCTTGTGATGGACAGCTCCTCTTAGAGACCGTCTGCCGATGTAAAGTGTTCAAAAACAAATCCCAAAGCTGAATTCAGCCTTTCGATAATTTGTAGCATGATATCAACACTGGTGTAGAGTAATATCCATGTTGCATAGCACTCACAGAGAACGCTTTCCCTACAGGATCACGGACAGCACGCAGGGTCAGTGGTTAAGAAAGCTGGTGTTTTCAGGGTAGTGATTACTCCACTTGATACGAAATGGATGCTTGTTCTTCTCCCCAGGATATGAAGGAGAGAATGGGAATGTATGTTTCTCTGTAGACAATAAGGTGGAATATTATAGAACCCTTCTTCACAAGAAGCGTGGTTCTCTTGGTATATGTCTGCGATCTTTCAAAACCTGCTGACATTCAAAGTGTGCATAACACAGACAAAAAGAGGAAGAACTTAAGAACTTTATTACGTGAAAAGTATCAGAGCATAAAAGTCTACCTTTAAATCAGTAAACCCAAGGACAATATATCTTATTGCTGTGTGGGTTGAACTGCTTGCCCCAGAACCTGGGACCGTGACCTTATTTGGAAGCAGGGTGTGTGCAGATATCATGGAGTCAAGATGTGGTCTCACTGGGTAGAGGGGCCCTGATCCAGTGGCTGAGGTCTTTATGAGAAGAGGGACATTTGCATGCAGAGGAACAGAGATACTCAAAGGGAAATAAGCCACGTGACAACAGAGGCAGAGATTGCAGTGACGCGGCCGCGAGCCATGTACACACCAAGAGCAGGGAGAAGGCGGCAACACCGGGAGCTGGATGAGCAGGGAGAAGCCGTCCCAGGGCTTTCGAGGGAGTCGGGCTCCCAGCACCATGGGCGCAGGCCTGCAGCTCTGCAACTCTGAGAGAAGCAATCGCCAATGAGTCCAGCTTGCCTGTGTGTGGGACTTCGCTCTGACAGCTCCAGGCAGCAGACACAGCCATGCAAACTTGGTCAGACAGAACTGTTTGCAAAGTCCCCGGAAATGGAAAATGGTCACCTTCATTTGTTTCCTTTATCTTCCCTCTGGGTCCTCTCTGGAGTGTGGTTTGCATTTGAATGCCAGGCTTAAAGTCTTACTCATTCAAGCTAGAGTCAAAACGCTGACTCCCAGAAGCCACAGCTCCATTTTCACATCTTTCTTAAGTTAAGCCACTAGAGGCTAGTGAATCACTAACTTCTTCTTTATTTTGTGTTGATGTTTTGTTTTTCCAATTTGGATGCCCAGGAATGACCTATGGTGTTCTGCCGTTTGGACAAACGGATTTATTTAAAACAATTCCTTTTTGAAGTGTTCTTAAGGGAATTTGAAACTAAAAAAATACACTTAAGTATTCATTTTAATATTATTTTCCCAGAAAAAGGCTGCTGATTTCCGTACAGTGTATTGGAACCATGCACAGCCTGGTGGGTGGAGGCTCTAGGACCACACTGAAAAACGTAGTGCGACCTTTAGTTTGACCTTTGGCAACTTAGAGCTCTAAGGTCAAACATCTGTGATTCTTGCAAGACACTGAGGTACATCTACGTACAATCAGTAAATCCTTAGGGAAACAAAGCAGATTGAGCTGGAGGTGTAAATACTTTCTGTGCAGGATTTATGCTCTTTTCTCTAATTTGTATTTTTATTCTTTACCTGAAAAGATTTTTTCTTTACTCCTTTGATTTTAAAAATAGAACTAAGACAATTAAAGACTCACTACAGATAACTACAAACATGCTGGAAGATGTAATACCTAGTTGGCAGCATTCACAGTTTTGAACTGATGTAATTTAATCATCACACCACCAGAACAAATTCAGAATTAGTCTCCCGTTAATGGTTCACTTAAGTGGAATAAACAACTCCACATTAAAGTTTGGAACTCTTCAAAATATCAAAGAGCAAAAACTGAGCTCATTTAAAGAAGATTTTGCTACTTACTTTCTGCAGAAAAAAAAATTATATATTGAAACAACTGAACTGAAACATGTTTTGCCGTTTCATTTAATTTTTGGCAATAATCTTTTAGCTATTAATGGATGCATGGACTATATGGAAAATATACACTGTTATAAGATCTGGTCTTTCTTTGAAATGGTAGTGCTTCATCCCTGGCCGAAACGTCTGTGAGTCAGACATGGGGCTGCCTTGCCATCCTTCAACACGTAAACGTTTTTTTTTTTTTTTTGTTCTCTTTTCTCTCCCACCATCTGAAGGTACAGAATGAATTGCCATTAGCAGCAGCTCAAAGTGTGAGGTCAAAGAAAAGACAAAACCTAACAAAGAAATTGATCCTGGGGCACCTATGGAATTCTATAATCAGACCCATATTCTAGACACAAGCGTCCTCAGCAAATCGCCTCTGAAATGTAAAAATTTAATTTGTCAACATGTTTACATCATATCTTCCATCACTGTCGCAGTGGTGGCAGGGTGTGGGGACATGGGGCTGCAGACGCCCGGCGCGCTGAAATGAGACGACGTGGGCTGATTAGAGCTCACAGCGGGTGGAATTGTCTCGGACAGCTCGGCAATCAGATTATTAACTCTGATACCAGATACTCTGTCTCTTCACTGGGATTAGCATGAAAATTTTGATATGGATCGATAAGCAATCTTTTCTTTATAAAGAATCGGTGCAAGCTTCATTAATCTGTGTGTATGTTTATGTCAAGGAATTAAGACATCTTGATTACTGCCGGTTCGCCTCCTTTTAGTTCTTTGGGAGAAAAATCTCATATAAATTTATTAAATAAACTGCTGGACTGCTTACCTCAAAGAAAATTGCATCCTTTCTCCTCCGTCCCAGTCCGCCGAGATTGGACCACTGTTATACAGCCAGGAGAGAAGCGAGACCTTCTGCAAACCAACAGGGGACCAGAATACGCATATTAGAAAGGCTACCTGAGAGCATGATTTTTAAACAAAAAATTTGGCCAGAGGCTAACACACAAAATGTACATCTCCTAAATCCCACCAAAATGTGGTCCCTGAATGGCAGCCTCTACCTGTCCAGTGAATGGATATCCAGTGACAGGGACCCGACTCTGCCATTCTGTAGATTACCTCGTCATCATGGTGAATATTGGTGAAGGCATTCTAACGGGTCTTCAGGTTTTGTTTTCCAAGTTAGCGTTTGTGATAGTAGGATCAGATGTACAGGTGATATGAAATGGTTGAAGGGCGTGCATCGTCTTTACCTTCCAGACTCCTCTTTATAAACTGTCTTAGTGCTCTGTGCACTTAGGATGCTGTGAAAACACTGCAGTTTTGACTGTGAAGCATTGTGACTTAGGGGAAGAGGACACTTGCAGGCACAGTGGCCATGAGCAGGCGTCTGGACTGAGGCATGTACTGTGAGCTCGCCATCTGAGCATGTGTGGACACTTAGCCGTGGTTACGCACGTTCCAGTCGGGGGCTTTCTTCCCCCTCAGCAGAAGTCAAAACAAAAATGTGAGAGTGTTTTTCAATCGCTACATACATCAAAAATATTCAAATCACCTTGAACATTCATTACTTAAATTCAAATACAGCTTTTGGTAAATGGAATATGAGTTGGGGTTTTCAAGATTTATAGTGTCACTTTCATGAGTCATGCCCAAAGACACACTATATGTTAGTCTTCAGGAAAGAACTATCAGTATTCACATTTTGTAGTTTTTTACCAGGGCAATGTGATGCACTTTTTTTGATAAAAAATAAACTTTAATAAACAGGGAATGAAATACATATGCCCCGTTTCCAGGATCATAATTTGGTTGCAATCAGAGGAAGGTGTGAAATACTGTGTTTCACTTACATGAATTTCTTAATTTTCAAAAGACTCGTCACCCTACCTGGACTGGAATGGCATTTCATTTTATCCAAAGAAACCCCAGTTCCACCAAAATATGAAAAGCATTCATAGTTGCCATTCCACCAGCATCCGAGAAAGTTAGTGCTTTGGTAGAGAACGCACAGACATGGGGTTCCTTGAGAGAAAGACAACTTTTACAACAGGAAGAAACTGAGTGGTCACAACCTGGAAATAAATGCTCAGGCTTAAACCAACTAAATGTTCATGTTCTAAGTGCTAACGGGACAATAAAAGGAGTCATTTTTCTCTTACTTCTATTAGCTCCACAAATAGATGAATTTGTGTTTTTTCATCCATTGGATAAAAATGGATAAAATGGATGAATTTGTGTTTTTTCATCCATTGGATAAAAATATCCATTTTACCCATTTAATAAAAAGAGGTCTAAACTGGTAATCGAGAAGCATGCCTGGAAAATCCCAAACTCTTTAGTCCACGTGCGCTGAGCTATGGACAAACCTTGTGGCACCAGCCAGAGGGGCTGTTCTCAGTGGCACCAGGACCACGTGGCCCACATGACAAAGTGACCGATACGACCCCACCCACCGTGGAAAGTGACTGTCACTCACTCCAAGTGCCTCGCGTGGGTTGTCCCACTCACTGCACACCCACAGGAACCACAAAGGGAAGTAGGTGAGGACAGGTGCAGACCATGTCCCCAGGCTCACACACCTGGGGATACGACCACGGTACTGGAGAGCGGGCTGCCCGCCACAACGCACAGTGTCCTGGACATGCCGGATGACACATGAGGAAGGCATGTGCTTAGGGACACAAGCAATGCATAGGAAAATGGAAATGTCCACTCACAGTGCCAGCTGTGTCATCGTGAGGTTGGCATGGCATGGTCACACGTCAGCCGCTGGAGGGAAAGCAGGAGCGTGCCCGTGTCTGAGGACGCATCACACAAAAGCTGGAGTTGGAAGTCGACTTTGATGTTAGAGAAGACTGGGCAGGCTTGAAATGAGGGAAAAGAGCGAGAAAGACATGCGAGTGCGGCTGGTCAGTGAATTTAAGGGGAGCATACGGACACCAGCCTGGCCAAAGCACCGCCTTCCAGAACTGTCCATCCTGCTCACTGGCCAGCTCCCAGATCCAAGGAGTCGGCCCCCAGTGTGAGCTGTGTCCTAAGGGATGGACAAAGCGAGGAAGTGGGTGGGGCGAGTGCGTGCGTTTACCCACCAGCGATGTCTGCAAGTGATGGAGAAGAGGTGGTTTCCTCGGAGGGGCCCTGGGAACCCTAGCACAAGGGGTGGTTGCTGGGAGCCCCACGTTGGCCCATCTCCCGCTCCTGTGTCCTTATACTTTGGCAGCTGAAGGACCAATGACGTGTCACAAGGAGGTGTTCTGGGGCGGCCTGGTGTGCAGGCCGGAGGCGTGGAGCTGGTTACGAGGTCAACCAGTTGCTGTGGTTTATGCACATTTTATGGACACTTTCACTAGTGTGCCCAGTGGTGGAAAAGGAACGAGGCCCTGGCTGCTCCATGCCTGGCTTCCAAGGGAGACCACGGTTAAAACGACACCATGACCTGAGCTTTAAAATGTCGACTGCACTCACATTTCACCTGTCACGACTCGTGTTAGTGTTGTATGTAGTTGACGAGGAAAGAAAGCCTCCAATTCTTTCTTTGACCTCTACCCTTCTATTTCGGAATTTCAAGATGTGTAACTCTTTATCAGAAATGTAGAAGTAAAAATATTTTTTAGGGCGACAGGTAGCTACAGACACAGTGAAATTGCTTTGAAAATTCTTGGTATTTATGACGCTTGAAAAGCAAGTAATACGTTGCTCAGCATAGTCTGTAAATGCTCACCACAGGGTTGCTGAGCTCTTTGTAGTTGATTCCAAATGATTCACGAGAGGGCCTTTCCAAATCGAGGAGAAAACGTGGACTTTCGATTCATACGTTTTCTGGTGAGGATGGTTTGTAGCTAATGACGTGGAAGACAAATGAGGGCTGTGCCGTGAGAGTGTCCTAGGAACACGAGCTAGAACTTCGACTTCAGACAACAAACTTAACACAGCCAGAAGCTTCCAAGTCATTGATCTGCTTCAACCAGGCTTTCAGATTATGAAATTGGAATTCTAAGGTTATATCCCCTGGTGAACAATCTCATTTTTTTTTTCTCATTGCAAACTGCCTTAATCTGGTTGAAAAAGAAAGATACCATTATTTCCATTATAATTCCACAGTAATTTTTTCTTTTGCTTAGCTTCTCGAATTATTAGTTTAATAAAGGAAAAATGTTACTGTGATTTTAATTCCCTGAATAACATTGTGGATAATAAGAGAAAATAATACTATTGCTTACTTGACTATTTATGTACAAGGTTACACATTTTCCCCACTGGTATAGTGATATTACGTTATTACGTTTGTTATTGTATATTCATTTCTTTTAAAAGAGAAAAGGTTGCATATACCCTAAAATTTTATAAAAATATTGGCATTGAATCAACTGATAGAAATATTAATATATTAATTATTAATATCCATTTAATACTTGTATATATATACACACACATACATAGAATTTCACTGTTCTCTAGAAAGAAGAGTGCCCACCGTTTTCCAGACCCAAAAATGATAGGTATGAGGCACCACATAATTATTAAGGGATCTCATTTACGTGTTTGAATGAGGAGCCCAGACGTTCTAGGAAATAGGAGCATAATTAGGCTGTAAGTGCTTTTTGTTAACATTTTAAAAAGTTGCCTTCATTGAGGTATGATTTGCATACCGTAAAGGACACACACATTAATTGTGTGTGTTTATGCAACCAGAAACCACACCTTTCAAGAACTGTGAAGCGTTGGAAATTTTACCCCATGTGTGAGCTAACAAGTTACCCCGTTACAGTGTCGCGGATGTTGGCAGAAGACGTGAGGCTCCTGGGTCAGAGACGAATGACAATGGGTGACTCCCAGTAAGAGCATGAATCAGACTGTCAGGAGGCACAGCCTTCCTTGAGCTCCCGTGGCTGCTGGGCGACGTAGGGGCAGATGAGACCTGCACACACGTGGGGTGTGTTGAGAGAAAGCTGGGTCTGCATTGTTTCTGGTGGGCAGTTGTCATGCTGCCTTCTGCTCCAGGGGAGACCCTATCTCTGTTTTCCAAGACTATTTAGCACACGAACATCCCTGAAAAGATAGTTGGGAACAAAGGTAGTGACTTGGGTGCCAGGAAGAGGTCTGAAAACACAAGAAGTCCATGGAATACTTTACCCCAACACCACAGCGTATGTTCGTCACCCCGAAAGTTTTGCCATGCCTTCTCGTGGTCAATACCCACCACGAATGCTACCTTTACCATGGGCCTGTTACTGTAGATTCCATTGAACATCATATGAATGGAATTGTCCATATGATTCCAAACTGTGCTTTCTTTTGTTTTTGGATTCTCCCGTTCGGCGTAATACCTAGTGTTGCAGTGCTTTTCTGTTGTTTCGCCACATTTTACTGTACGCATAGACCACGGTTTGTTTACCCACCTTATTGCTAATGTACTTGTGGATTGTTTTCACTGTTGGAGTATTATAAATAAAGCTGCAAAGAACATTCTAGTGCATGGTTTTGAAGGACACAGTGTTAATTTTTCTTGCGGTAAACCCAGCCAAAGGACCGCTTGATCGTGGCGCTTGCATATGCTTAGTGTCATCAGATGCTATCAAAACACTTACTCAGTAGTCACACTGGTTTACACTTCCACCAGCAACCCGTGACCTTTCCAGTTGTTCTGTGTTCTCACTAACGCTTTGTATCGTCGGTCTATTCACTGTGTCATTCTTTTGAAAGTAGAGTGACATCTCATCATGGATTTATGTTCCCTAATGAGTAACGATGTGCCTATCATCAACTGGGATAGCTCGTCTTGTAAACTGACTACTCAAGTCTTTTATATATTTTCAAAAGTGAATTGTCTGTCCCTTTCTTCTTAGTTTATAGGAATTTCACATATAGTGTGAATATAAGTCCTTGGACAGATAAAAGCATTGAGCACGTATGGTCCCAGAGCATAGCTTGCCTTTTTATTCTCAAAACAGTGTCTTAATGCACAGAATTTTTAAAATCTAATAAAATATAAAAATGTGGTGATTAAGTCATCTCTGTGTATCCTGGGATTGAGGAGATATTTTCCTGATTTCTTCAAGAAGATTCATGGATTAAAATTCACTAGCATGTTTACTGTATTTTTTCTTAAATTAAATGTTATGTAGGTGTGAGATTGGTGTTAAGAGTTTTTTTTAAAGGTAGTTAGATATCTAAGTGGTCCAACCCCATTTACTGAAAAGGCTATTATTTTCCACTGCATTGCTTCAAAACCTTTGTTATGAATTAGATTTCTGAGAATTTCCGGACTGCTTTCTTGAATTTAAATTCTGCAACTTGAGTCTATTTTTTTATACTTGTGCCAATGCCACACTGTTTTAATTATCGCAGCTTTATAGTAATGTTGGTATCTGATAGTGTAAGTTCTCTGACCTCACTGTCCTTGTCCTCTGTGGTCTCCGCATTTTTTGGGATTTTATATTTATATACATTTCATTTTATAGGCTTATGAATCACCACAAAATGCTAGACTTTGAATGGCGTTGCATCGACTGTGTGGCTCATTTGGGGAAAATTGACAAACTAGCACTACGGAGTCTGTCTTCTGTGTTTGCTTCCTATGATGTTGATTTCTGTCTTTATGATTTCCGTCTTTAGACTTAACTAGTTTTGTTTGTTGTTCTGTTTCCTAGCTTCTTTCGTTGGAAGTTCAGATCATCAATTTTAAAACTTTTATTTTCTAATATGTAGCAGCCTGAAGCCAGTTGGTTCTTTGAAAGCTGGCTGTGTGGAGGGATTGAAAGAGCTGAACACAAGATTGGGGAACCTGAGATCAAGGCATCAATTAGGGAAGATACACTTAGTAGTGAGGTCGGGATGATCCTCTCTCCAAAACCATGCCTGTGGTGGGACGAGCTGAGACATCAAGAAATCACTATTGCAGGACACAGACATTTAGCAAACGATGGCGCACAGGCCTCCCACATCATGGGGAAGTGGGAACTAGTGGTAGTTGACCATTCATCCTCCCTCTGCTTGGGTGGGCCTGCGATGGACACCCATTGACTTCCATTTTAATTGAAGTCCCCACCCATATTTTTTACAAAACTCAAGGAGGGAGGAGTAGATTAAAATGACAGTAAATCTGATGCAAAAAAGGGGCGTGAGTTTGATGACATTATCCTGGGAAATAAGAAACGAAAGTCTTGCCACAAAGTTAGTTCCTGGGCATCTCCCATGAGCCTGGCACGTTTTGAAGACATGAGACTCTACAGATGAGCGAAGGCAGACACAGTTCCTTCTTCTATGGGGTCCAATCATCTAGTGCTCACTGTCTTTTGTAGTTCAAGCACACGTTTCCAGAGATGAAGCTAGTATGTGGTGCCTGAGAGAATTTTCTCAGCCACAAAAGCGATTTGCTTCCCACACAGTGTCTTTTTACTGAAGGGCTGCATCGTGGTGAAATACTTTGGAAGTCATTTTAAGCAACAATTAGGGATTCAAACCTGATTTAGAATCCAGTCACATGTAGTGTCACCAATGCAAATAACACAAATGGGGTGAAAATCAGATGAGCAGACAGTGTCCACCCCAGGCTAGAAAGAGCAATGACAACTATAAACTATTTCATACTGACTTCTCTGCCTGGAAGCAGGCAAGTGTCTTCCAACACTGTAAGTTTCCTTCTGCTCATAGATGATTCAAGATCTAATAACATGTGCATATTAGAGTCAAAGAAATGTATTATCAGCATCTTCATAACATTTTCCTGAGCTATGTTTACTGCCATTTTGATCTAAACAGAAATTTGGGTCTCTCATTCCCCATTTTCTTGTGGTTTTGGAGTGGACCCTGACTGTTTTCTGAGGAAATTTCATACTCTTATTGCTGATGGAGTAGAATCCTGCTTATTGACGGTGAAAATGCCATTTTGGTGGATTTCCTGGAGGATGTAAGCAATTTTCCTCTAAAAATAATCCAGAAGGACAGTCATGTACCTGGACTGCATTAATTTGGCACCTTATGAACTATCTTTCTTTTCCTAAATGCCTCTTATTTTGTTGTTGTTGAAATAGTTTCCCACATTAGGAGATGTTTTAAAGACCAGCTGGGACATTACATGAAGCCACTCAGGAAGAGTGTTGGGGCAGGGGTACCCCGGGTGCCGGCCGGACGGAGGACGTGCATCAGGGTTTCCCTCTAGTCTCAGTATCACAAGCGTCCTTCCCTGGGCAACTGGTGTGTCTTCAGCATTTAGAGGTTGGGCATCATCTACTCACTGTATTTTGTTCCTGATTTTGGACGCTGGGGTATTCAAAGTACAATGTATGTTTTGCCCTTGAAAAGTGTTCTGTATCCTAGGGCATTTGTACCGGGTATAACCTTCGCTACACTTATTTTTTTCTTGCCTCAATTTCTCACTCACTTTTCCGTTCTTGTGATTGTCTCACTTTTTGTAGGAGGTCCCTGGGAGGACGACTCTGCCTCGGTTTTCTCATCAGTAGAATATGGTCACCCTGATTATTGTATCTAGTAAGTTAAAATATCTGGGAAAGTATATAACAAAGCTAAGCATTCTACACGTAGAACAGAATTGTTTTAATCAGCAACTAACGTTGATCTCTTTCTTTACAGAACGTTTCATCAGAGACATCTGGGCATTCCCAGTGTTCTGTCTGCCTGCAATTTTGGATGAAATACTCACATAAATGCCCATTTTGTGCAAGAAATAATCCTTTTTTTTATGTTTATAAGAATCTTCAATCTATGGAGAATTTCATTTCCTGGTTATGTAATTTAAAAGATCAATGAATGAAGGGGAAAGAATAGAACAAATACGGATAATTCATTAACTGGAAATAGACCCTAAATATAAAAGAAATACCGAGTTGCCCATGACACTATTAAGGGTTTTCCAGATAACGTGGTGCTCAGACTCACCAGAGCTTCCCTGTAAGACAACACAGGACAAAACTACGTAAAACACTGAAACTCGTCCCCTGCTCCAAACACTCCAGCTGTCACAGGACTTACCACACAGGACCAAGCAGGGCTTTCCCTGCCTGGATGAATCTATCAGAAATAAAAGAGATTTCTGATGTAACTGCTTCCTCTTTAGCTCCATTTCCCCCCTAAGCATGAGAAGAAGCTAATTCCATTATTAATGGAATTTCACACACTTGCGTTGCCTCGTTGCACGTGTTTTCTGTAATGGGTCCTTAGGAACGCCCCTTGCTGTCAAGTGACTTTGATTGGATCCACTGTTTTTCTGTATCAGGATAACCTGAGTGCCTACCTAGTACTAAAAGGCAGGTTTCTGGTTTCCCAAGTATACTGAGTCCAAGCCCCGGGGTTGCGTTGTAAACACAGTGAGCCCAGGCACCCTGGGGGGCAGGGGTGGTGGTAAAAACAGGCCTTTGGACACTTACCTGCTGCTTTGTTTTTCTGGTTTTTTACAAACTCTTTTATTATCTATTATGGACCCTAAACGTTTCTACAAGGAGAAGCTGGCTTGCCGTCTTACTGATCTCACCATCGTGGGTTAAATGCCCAGCTCCTACCTCCCTGCCCACCACATAACAAGCTCCCACGTCCTCTGCAGGTGCCCGGGGCTGCTCTTCTGTCACCTCCAGCCAAGCTGGCTCTGGGACCATCACAGCTTTCTAATTTCATGCCACCAGGGCGCTGGCAGGGCGGAGCGTCTGATATTAGTACTCGGGGTCTGGCTGAGAAGCCATTTGCGTAGCGGGGCTCCTCAGTGTCATTAAGAAAGGGGGTCACTACCACAGCGATTCCAGGTAGGTCAGCAGGAGCCCAAGAGAATGGGAAGTTTAGGAAAGAGTTTCAAGTGATAGCAAATTGAAAAATATGAATTCCTTACTAACCATCTTTTGATTGTGCATGTGCAGCTCGGGGATGGTCCCTGGGTCACTGGTCCAGCTTGGGTGTGTGGTCTGCAGATCACGCTCACTGGTGCCGTGCCCAGAGGCGTGCAGTCAGGCCGCCGTGCGCCACGCAGTGCAGGAAGAAGAGGCTGCCAGAGAGCAGAGCTGAGAAAGTTGTGAGCAGGTTGGACTGAGGGCGGGGGATTGAAAGGGAAGCCGTAGCCCCAGGTGAATTTCACAGCTTCTTCTCAAACACCCCTCTCAGTGGTTCCTCTGGCTTTCCCGGCTGGAGGTGTGTGTGGGGCCTGGAACAGCGGGTCCCCCCTTCACAGCTGGGGTGCTCAGAGATCTGGTTCCCAGGGCTGTTTCCTGATCCCTGTGGAGACGCAGACGGTGGCCTCTGTTTCTTCATTCCGCAGCTACTTGCCACTAACTGTGGCCTTTGTGAGGTTCCCAGGGGAGAAACCTGGCAGAATAAGAGCTTTCAAAGTTGCCCCAAGGCAGAGAGCCGGGGCAGGATGGCTTCGGGTCAGTGGGCAGACAGGAGGTCCGGGTTACCCTCGCTGAGTCCATTTGTCACCCTGGGACTCCAAACCCAGTGCCACTCTTGTCACTGGGCTCCTGTCAGGCCAGCATCAAGTATTAGCCCTGTGAAGTGGGGACTGCCACACAGACCGGCTGCGAGGGAGGTGGGGAACGTGTGCCAGTGTTAATTGCTTGGACTTAGATGTAATGAAATTCACTAAAATCTAATATCTTCAAATATGACTTTCTGAGATGGAATCTCCTTTTTGTTTTTGACTTCTTTTACTGCAGTCACATTTTTTGAAGTCCTTTAGGATGGATTTTTAAAACTCCCCAATTATATATTTATCCAATAGTCCTTAATTATAGACTATCACATAATTACATAATTATGGACTTTTAAAAATGCATATTATTTACTCCGTAGTCCGTAAGGAGCTGTTATGGACTATTGTGCAATTGTATAATTAAGGATGTCATAAAGCGCATGCTATTTATACAATAGTTGGAGCCACAAGAGCCTGCCATGTCAAGATCTACGCAAAGAATGTTCTGGATTTTTCACCCATCTGCTGGAAAGCAGGAGCCCACTGGCCGTGGTCTTGGGCCACAGAGAGGAACACCCAAGGGCAGAAAGTATTCCTACACGGAACTCACGGAAGCGGGGCTGTCAGTGTGAACAAAGAAGATGATAGGGTCACAATTTAACAACATTTTGGACCATAAACCATATTTTTACCCCAAAATTATTTCTTTAAAATATCTGAGAAGAAACTTGTTTCATTTTAAAAAGTTAATATATGTGTTGTTTCCACCAAGTGTTAAGGCTTCGCCTAGAGGCCACGGGCTGCAGTCCTTCACACTGTGACGGAGCAAATCACTGGCATCACCAACCTGTTAAAACCAGGCCCTACCTGCCCCTTTTCTAATTATTTTGTTTGCATCTAGAAGCCTCCTGGGGTCGACACTTCCTATAAGCGGAAGTTATTTTTAAAGGATTTCTTAAATGCAGGAATGCTGCTCATCACCCACAAAGACAGCCTGGTTCAAGGTCAGTGAAGGTTACATTTCATGTCATTTCTGCAAACAGGCGATGTGCTCTCAGAGGGTAGCCCTCAAAGAAGGGATGCGTTCAGCCAAATCCTTTAGTTTTGGATAAGGGCCCATTAGACTCCATGACTCGTTGGCCGTCCCATGTTAGTGGGCGGGTTGGGACAACTACCCCGCCCTCTCCAGGGACCCTCGAGTTCCCTCCGCCCCCAGGTTACGTCCCTTTGTCAGGTGTGGGCACCCAGATCTGGGCAGGCGGTGGGCGTGCACCTGTCTGAGGGAGACCCTGGTTAGGGGAACATCTGCAGGCAAAGATGAGGGTTAAATGAAACTAAAAACCTGGACCTCAGTGGCAACGCATTTCTCAAACGCTCACTAATTGGCCATTTCAGCGACTTTGGGAGGAGGAAGGAGAATGGTCGCGCAGACTAGAAAAAAGAAGACCTGTGTTTCTCCTCTCATCCCGTTAGGTCCTCAGACCGAGAGGGGACAGTGTCTCGTCCCAAGTCAGAATGTGTTATTGTGCCGTTTCTAAAACTGATTCCTCAAAGGCAGACGTGTCTTACCGTCTTTCATCGGCTTCATGCACAGTGGCCCCTGTGATCCCTTCCCACGCCATTGCCACTGGAGAGAGTTTTGATCCTGAAATAACACGCGGGAGACAAAAGCAAAGGAAAATTGCATTTTGAATTGTTGGAGAACAATGGGCCCCTCATGCACGTGGAGTTCTCGGCCATGCTGCTCATCAGAACTTCTGATGTTTAAAGAGACAGTAAAAACAGATGGCAAGAATCTCCTTATTTTGTAAGAGGAGGAATTGAAAAACATTAAGTCCGTCATTCAAGGAAGTCGCCGAGCTGCTGGGCGCCTCCTGGCTCACAGGTGAGGGGCAGCCAGGCCCCCGTCCGATTGGGACGGTGCTCCAACCCTCCTAAGTGCCAATGTGTGTCAAATCATTGGGCCACGAGCTGGAGGGACTTACAGACGTCGGCGTGGAAAGTAGAAAACAAAGTAACATTGAGGCTCAGTTAGATTTTGATCCTCCTCAGGACTCCAGAGGGGGCGTCTTCAGCAGTCACCACGTTAGGTAAATAAATAGATCTGATGAAAGGAGCAAGGTTTAGGGTTTTTAATTAACATAAATTCACAACAGCCTGTCAGTAGCCACAGTTGAGTGCAGGCCTCCTACGTCCCACCTTCTGATTTCAAATCGACCCCCATGGATGTGATCCAGACTCTCTGCACACAAACTTCTGCATTTTTCACAGGACCCGGACGTTGAGGCATCGTCAGCCTTTTGACTGAAGGGACTGAGAGAAACGGCACTCACTGATGTGAGCGTTAGTGAGCGTGCAAGTGGGCTCTGTGATGCTAGACTCTCCTTCATCGGCGCAAGAATAAAACTCCGTCGCAGGAAGTGCTATTGTAAGGTGTAAACGTAGTTGGTCCACGGTCCGTAATTCCTACGCGTTTCTGCAGACACCAAAGTCGTGTCTCTTTTGGAAAGAAACAGAGAGTGGTTTGTGTAAATCTTTCTTCTCAAGCAGACTCATCTACAGTGTTCTGTATAAAACCTCTTCTAAGGGACTCCATGGGCCTGGGGAATTTCTTCATTGACTGACCCACCTGCTAAAAAGTGCAATGAAAGCATTTGGTAGAAGAAATGCCTCGCCTTACGCTTCCAGTGGCTCATATTATTACCAATGGCATCATCGTTATCCTGTGTTTACTACATAAAGGCCAACACAAAAAATTAAACCGGCACACAATTCTTCTCAACAACGATGTCCTATGGACTGGACGTTTGTGTCCCCTTCAAAATCCATGTGTCAAAATCCTAACCCCCAAGGGGATGGTATTAGGAGCGGGGTCCTGGGTCGGAGGGTGGAGCCCCCATAAACAGCATTCTGGCCATTTTCAAGGTCACACTAGAGCTGCTCCCTTTCAGCCTGTGAGGGTCCTGTGAGAAGATGCCATCTGTGCACCAGGAGGTGGGCTCTCACCTGACACCAAATCTGCTGGCACCTTGATCTTGGTCTCCCAACCTCCAGGCTGTGAAAAATACATTTCTGTTGTTTATAAGCCCTCACCAAGTCAGTGGTAGTTTTTATTACAGCAGCCTGAACGGACTGAGACAGAGGCCGAACTGGCTGTTCAAAATTCATGTCATCCTGCAAAGTTTTATTTCTCAGGAGCAAAAAGTACGCGAGATTCAGTAATAACCCAAGTATATTCTTTAATCTAAATGCCTCGTAATAGGGTGGAGAGCAAAGATGGCATCTCCAATGATTAATGGCATTGAGTGCTTACTCTGCTCTGGGCACAGGTCACGGGGATGAAAACCTTCTTCTCTCAAGGAACTTAGAGTTTAGGGGGGAGACAGAAACGAGTGAAGAGAACATTTATGTCCAGGGCTGTAAGTAAGGGGCTGGGCCTGAAGGCCCGGATGGATCTTGGGGAAAGGAACACGTAGGGATGCAAACCACAGGGTAACTGGAGACGCCGGGGCATTTCACACGTCAGGTGTTGCTGCTTGCTGGCCGTGCTGCCTTAAAATATATTCAATAAATATGCAACGTGGTTCAGCCAAATGTGTCTGTTTTGAGGATGTTAAAATGTAAAAGTTTGCAAACCTTAGGAAGCCAATGAAGCAGAAACCATATTTACAAAACATCAACAAACTGATCCTAAAATACTTAGGAGAAAGGACCAGTTCAGCAATGTTTTCTTTGGCCAAATACGGTCTATCAACGAGACACACAGGGCGACGCTGAGCTGCCCGAGGGACACAGACGAGTGCAGCCGACCGCCCACATGTGACTGCAGGTCAGGCAGTCATTGCACAACAGGGTTGAAACCCACCCAGACTCCAACTGAAACTGCAGGTCGCCTGTGTGAGCGAGATGTGAGCTTCCATGGCTGCTGGGACTAATATTCCTAATAAAGCACCTTTTGAACAAAACTGAAAATCAATAATTGGAGAAGTTTCAGAATTGACACCAGCCTTTTGAGAAACTGGAAATAGATCTTCCTGTCAAGGGCTAACACTGCTGTCCTCTGTCTAGACGGCACAGGGAGCAAAATTATCCGATTTTCATTTCCTCAATTTCACTCCACAGTGGTAAAACGTGTGAGTATCGATTCATCTGCTGAAACAAAAAGCAGAAGAGCTCTTCACCCCAGCAGGGTCAGATGGTTTGTGGGTGTCTAATTACACCTTGAGAGAGCGTATAAATCTTCCCCAGTCATTACGGGAACGCTGAGTCCAAAGCATCATTCGAATCCTTTTAACCCACCCTCATCCCCCTTTTGTTTTATGGGAGGTCACAGATCCCAGAGTTAATATTATCATGCTCCACAGACTTTCAAATTTGTATCGGAAATAAGATTTGCTGCATGAGAAGACTGGTATGCTTCTCTGTTTGCACAAGCAAATCTATAAATATGCATCACAACCGCCTCTCCCTGCACAGACCAAGTGGAGAGACACAGGGTATGGAAGCGCCGTTATTTCCCTCCATCAGGATCTGAGGCCAGCCCCTCATTTCACTCTAGCACATAAAACATCTGCATCCCAGGGAACACACTGAATGTTTCCAAATTACATCGTTACGTTATGCAGGCTTAATATTGTACAGAAAAAGAGATTATATGAAAAACTATTTATTTGTAGGTAAATAATCAAGATGAGTATTGAAATTATAATTAACATGTCAATACAGTGTTTGCTTCAAATCTGGCTGTGGTTTTCAGAGACCATGCCGACTTCAGGTAAATTACACTCAGTGTTGTAGTGCTGTCATATTCTTAAAAGAGAAATCACACATTGCATTTTCTTAAAAAGAAGAAAGCAAGAAATAGTCCCCAAATGAGGAAATAAGGTAACTCATCGCGGAATTACCGGCTGTGCCAAGGATTTCATTATGCTACCTATTCATCAAAGGAACCAACCGGAGTGACTCACACCCCCTGCCTGTGAAAAGCTGAAGGCGAAACTGGGGCGTTTTTATTTTTAATTTTTCTCTCTCAGTGGCACACACGTGAGGCTGGGACCGTGTGCGGTGAGTCATTTTGCAGCCAGCTTTGTGTGCTCATGGATATTTTTCCAAGTCAGCGAATATGGATTTACATCATTCTTTTTAATAGCTGAATAGTATAGATGTTTTCTAATTTATTTAACAGATTTCCTTTGATGAACATTTAGGTCGATTCCCATTTCCTCCAATATAAATAATGTTGTAATGAACATCATTGTGGTGATATCTTCTTTTGACTTATCTAATTCTTCCCCTTGAATATATCAGAATCAAACTTGATGTTAAAGGTGAGCTCACTTGAAATTTGATCATTTTGATATGGTCTGGCCAATCGTCCAGCAACGGTCTATCAGTGTTTATTCTCATTCTGACCCACGTGGGAAAGGTTACCTTTTTTTTTTTTTTTTTTTGTCTTTCTTTTCAGGATTACATAGAACAAATGAAATTTCAAGGTCATTTTTATTTGTAGTTACATGATCACTAGAGAATTTGAACATCTTTTCAGATTTTATTGGCTATTCACATTATTTGTTTTGTGAATTCTCCATCAATTTGCAATTCACCTAATTTGCAATTAGAGTTGGCTTCTATTTATGAGTATTTACATTTTTTGGTATGTCTCATTCATGTGTTGGCTGTCCATGCTGAAATCTTCAAATTTATTTTCATGTGAAAGGTGGTTCAGAGTCCCAGCTTTAATTTTACAGAATCATTTACTAACCAATATGTTTTCCTGATTTGATATGTGTCTAATTCACCTAATAAAGTCCTCTTTGTACTGAAGCCCATATCTGGGCCCGTTGTTTCCACCACGTGACCACATTATTTCCCTTATTGAAGCTTTATTTCCCTTATTAAAGGGTATTCATAATTGCAAGTGAAGTTCCCACCCCACGTCCCCTCTTTCTTCTTCCTCCTCTAGGAGGAAGAGACCCAGAGACCCAGCTCAGATTCTCGAGTGAACACTGACCAGCTGTGGGACCTTGACGACATCTTACAACCAGATATTCTGTGAAGATTAGGAAACAGACATTTCAAGGTTGTTTTCTCTGGTCAAAGTCAGAATTGTTGCTGATTTAAGGAGCGCCCACATACCTTGCCAATCGACCAGCTGGAGACGTGAGCTGATGGGCAACCAGTCATGCGGGTAGGCTGACAGAACACGCACGGCCAGGACCTCCTCTTTCAGAAGAAACAGGCCAGAATTTATTACAGCACATTTGCATTGCAGTGTCATATTATCACTACCAAAGTATAAGGACCTCATTTTTTTCAGTGTTATGTTTTGTACGGCTCCTAGAATAGTACCTAACACTTGATTGGTGTTCAGTTAATATTGTCTCAATGTAAGATTTAGGAAATCATGGTATTTATAACTGGGATTTTCAGCACTATAAAAAAAAGGAAATGGGGGTTGGTATACTTGTTATTTAAAGTTCTCTGCATCTTCACTACAACAGATAATAACAGCCTGATGCCGCTCTCTGGGGTAGAGGGCAGATTTCCGTGACGTACATTATGAAACACTGTGGTTTTCTAAGGTTTAGTCCCTCACACACAGAGCCACTGTGTGTACAGCACACGCCGAACACACCAAGTCACACCTGCGCAGTCGGGGGACCAGGGAACTGGCCTGAGCATGAAGCTCGTGCAGCCTGCCGAGTCGTGAGCAAGTTCTTCATCTCTCACCTTCCAGCTTTCCTTCCATCAGACTGTGACTGGCTAACTTGTCAGCGCATTAGTGGGATAAATTCTCATGTTTCGGGGGCTTTGGCAACTACTGATGAAGCGTTGCCAAGAGTTGCCATGGCTTTGGCAACTACAGTCTTTAGCAAGACTGATGAAGAACTCACACCCAGAATATCTAGAATATATAAAAAACATTCAACATATGAAAAAAATCAGTTAAAATTGGGCTAGATTTGCACAGACACTTCAGCAGCAAAGACAGCACACAGACGGCAAACAGGCACATAGAAAGGTGCTCACCTTGTGGCCATTGAGGAAGTGCCAGGTGAAACCAGGGTGAGCTCCTGCTACTCGCTTTGAGAATGGCAACTATTTCCAAACAAAAAAGCACGTCTGACAATGCCCAGCTCGGCTTGCCTGCCAGGAGAGGACCACCAAAGGGCAGAGCAAGTGGGAGCGGGGCAGCCTCGGGAATCGTGGGGAAATGGAAGGTTGTCCGGTGACCTTTCAACATGTGTGTCAAGACATTACAAACTCTCACTGTTGACAGCACATGTATGGAACAAAGAAAATAACAGCAAAACTATATTTATTTAGTACACTAATTTATAACATTAGAAACATCGAGGATTTAAATGTTTTGCTTCTTTGTAAAGAACAAAACGTATCAAGAGTTGTGTGAACAGTACTTGCGGGCTTCTCTTTGTATAACTCCCAACACAGCAAACATGTACTCTCTGTCTCGGCAAGCCGCCATGCTTCTTTCTAAGTGTGGGTCCACTTCCAATACTGTATCCTTTCAGTGTGGTGACATAGCTTCAAGTGGGCAGTGTGTGCTGCTGTCCCCTGGGACACCTCCATCGTGCCACCCCAGTGACTGTCCCTGAGTTCCTCTGGCTGCCTGTCTGCAACCCCTCCAATGACAGCAGACTTGACATTTCCATGGTCAGCCTATATTTTCTATAACGCCACTTACCTTTGAAATTTCACTTTCAACATCATCACTTCATTTCTTTGTGGTATACTTATCTCTTTTGGGATTTTTCTCTTCCAATGACCCACTTATGCAAAGTGTCACATGGGTTTACTACTAGGAAACAGGCAGACAACACAACTGGACACTTTGCTGTCTGTGCACGAGCAGGATTGTAGACATACAGGCCAATCAGCAGCAGATTTTAAAGCAGTGATGCCGTCAGGGGCCGGGGGCCCAGGTTGTTCGGGGAGTGACCTGCGGACTGAAGTCACCGCAGGCGCGTGCTTCCTGTGGTCACTCCCAGCAACAGAGCTGGATACCTGGGATTCGAACTGTGTTGTAGGGGGGCCCGTGGCACTTAATTAAACCATGGTGACTGAGAGCTAGTGTGTAGCAGAGCCCCGCACAGGGAGACCTGTGTGTATTGCAAGGATGTGGAGAATTTGGAACACTATGCAGAGGAAGGAAAAAGAACTATTGATGTAGAAAGCAAGACGGATGAATCTCAAATCATGGTGCTGAACGAGAGAAGCCAGAGGTGACTTACTGCATGATTCCATTTTTATGACCTTCTGGGAACAAATCAGCGGGGGGCTGGGCTGAAAAGGGAAAGCGAGAGGGGACTGTTTGGGGAGGTGCAAGAATTATTCTGTGTCCTAATTCTCCTGGTGATTAAGTGAAGTTATCTACGCACGCGTTAAAGCTGCGAGAACTGTACACACACACACACACACACACACACACACACACACACGTTAACTTTATAGATTGTTACTTAAAAAAAAGAGTTGGAATCTCTGCTCTGTTCTTTTAATAGGGTGACTTTGGAGGGAAAAGGTTTTGCACAAGGAAATGTATTATTATATGGCTCAATTGTAAGCACATTTGCGTGCAATAACTTACTGCACTGATGTAAGCACTGAGAATCTATCTAAAATTAGCTTGTAATTCTAGTGAGAGAAGAAAAAGAGAAAGCACATGGGCGGAGGGTCCTGAATGAAAGCCAACCCTGTCCTCCAGACAGGCCGTGTACTCAGCGCCCAAACTGGATAGTGGGGATGGACCAGTGCAACCATGTCATTGGGAGACACAAGAAGACAATCAGCTAAGAGAGTGTCAAGTGGCTGCCTCTGTGGGAGTGGGACCCTGGGAGAAGGGGCTCCGTCACGACGCTGCTGGTTTTTAAAACAATCCTTACGGAACTATTTTATAATTGTGTCTATATTCATAAAAATAAAATCATTTTAAAATTAAAAGAACCAAATAGTATGTGGCATAAGACAAAAATACATTAAATATTTTTACACCAGAACATGAATAATGGTTCTACGTGAGAAGTGAGTTATGGAATATGCTTGCTTTATTTATTTTGTGAGTTTATATTATTTAATTTTTAAATAATTTGCATAATTTATTTTAATTTTTCAAATACATGTATTTTTTTATCATAGCGAAAAATAACATTTTTCGGAGTTTTTGGAATGAGAAGGATAATTCCACATCTAGCAGTGACCCGAGGTATTGCCATCGTTTTATTTCTTCTTATCATAAGCCAGAAATAAGGACACATGCGTCATTAACATCTTCCTTTCAAAGAAGTTTTGAGTGGTTGGAAATGATCTTTCTAAACTGGGCAGGGTCCAGCTGCTCATTTGCATGGAGATGCTCTGGTTTCTACTTCACAGTGTGTCTATTTGTATTTTTGTGTATAATTAAAATGCTTTTTAAGTGACTCAACTAGGTATTGTTTTAGTGTTTAAGTACAAGCCATGGAACTAAATAATAAACCAGTATATAAAAAGTCTGTGAAGTACAATCTTAATACAAATACAAGTATATATTTTTCTATACAAATAAATTAATTAAATTGAAAGAATGTGATTTTTTTCCAAGAATGTTTTATTTCCAATATGAAATCATCACCAGTTGACTCTAGTTTTTTGTAATGTCACACTCTGGATAAGTGAAACCATATAATTTTTGAAAATACTTTGTATGTGTATTAAAAAGTAAAAAACCTAAGAATCTCACGGGCTATAAACTAAACAAACAGAATTTCCACTTGGAAAACTGTGTACTTGTTTCCGATTTGTTTAAACATTCTATGAGTTAACTTCAAGAGTCAGAGATTTCAGAGGACATGTCTTCCTGAAGGGCGGGTATGATGTGCATTTCTGTTGTACTCCGCTGACATCAAAGGGTGCATTGCTTATCCCCTTAACTACTCTGCTTTGACTTTGAAGATCTTGGAAAACACACAAGTAAGAAATCCTAATACTCTTGACACACACCAACAGTTTTTAGAGCAAATACATTTTCCACTATAAAGTGTATCCAAACCTCTTTGTGATGCCAGGACCTGAGGGTAGATGTGCCAGCTTTGCAGAGCGTCTGCTCAGCTGAGACCCTGAGACCCTGAGCCACGGCTGCACACCCTCATGGTCAGACGCACAGCTCAGAGGACAGGGGACCCTGTTTGCCGGGGGACCAGCTGCTCTGTCATGGGGCCTCCAAAGTCGTTATGGAGGAAGAGAGAGAAAAACACCCAGTAACCTGTGAACCTGCTGACGACAGGTGACAGAGCCCACAATCACTGTCCCTATCACAGGACAAGGGGCTCCACCGAGGAAAGAGCTGACAGTGGAATGGAAGCCCCCAAACAACTTATTTCTTTGCTTACCACTTTTATTTATTTACCAAATACACCAAACTGAGCTTTTGAGTATAAGAATGAGAAGAGACCTTAATTTCTGAGCAGGTTACCAGGATTTTCTAGCCCAAAGATGCTCAACTTATGAAATTACCATAGAAAGTCTCTAGAAGTTGGATATTTCATACAAAAGTCTTCATGACAGGGCTCTCCACCGTGCAGAAGTAAGGCCAGGGCATGGTGGAAGGTGTGTGGAAGTACTACATTCATGAGCTTGTTCCCAAACACCCCGACCTCCCAGGGTCTGAAAGCCTGGGGGACAGACGGCTGCCTGAGCTCTGTCCTCAGAGGTTGCTGGTTGTTTGGCTGCTAAACTGGATGGCCCCTGGGTAGAAGGCAGGACGAAGAACTGACTGAGTGGAGTGGAGGGCTGTGCCCTTGCCCCTTGCTGGGCAATGGACAAGGGCTGTGTCTATGGGCAGCTGTCATTGATTTAGCTGCTCCCAGCCGCGGCAAGATTGGTCCAGCACCCCTAGAAGACTGGAGAAGAGAAAGGCTGTGAGAGCCCGGGTTTCCCACCATGAGTCCATGACTGCCTAGACCCCGTAGGGCTTACGTAATGAGCTTATTACTTGCAGGGCCGGTTCTTTCTTCTGGCCAGAGCGAAGGGCTGGTCCAGATGGAAATTTCTGTAAAGCAGAGAGAAGGGGACTTATACTCGTGAGGACTTACTATGTCCCAGACACTACGCCTGCCACCCTTGGAAGTTGTACTTCTTGTTTCTAGTTTTTCTAATGAAACTAAGCGTTACAGTGCTTAAGAAGTGGGTCCTGGGTGCCATAGCTAGTAACGGAGGGAGACTGGATTTGCACCCACATCTGATGCTGGCGAGGGTCTGCCAAAACGCACCGACCCACACTGCACTGCATGAGAGCCAGGCAGCCCCCCGACCCACCGTGGGACGGCACAGCCAGAGGCCACTTTCCGTTCCTGGGTTCCGCTCTTTTGTCCCCGTACGGCTCTTCCATCTCCTCCCAAACCTGGAAGGTGTTAGAGGATCCGATTGCACTCGAGACTGTCGCTATGTTTGCACTATTTTACAGCAGCAAGCATTCCCTAGTACGAGCACTTAGGCCAAAGCCCAGCTCTGTGGGGAAGCCCGTCCGTCCTGAGTGAGGCCATAAAACGCATCCATACAGGGAACCCTCCCAGGCCCTGAAGAAATCCCGACAAGGCCCTGCGACCCAGGGGCAGGTGACTGAAGCCCTTGTCTCCATGGCTCCAGCAGCCCAGCTCCCACCTCTCATCTGGATTCCTCAAGGTGTTCACTGAGTAGATCCCATTTTCATACAGCTTCTCAGTGGATTTCTTTTCTTTAAAACGATGGCGGTTCTTACTGCCAATGGACAGACCAACGTTGCCTTCGCGGCCTGAGCTTCTTGTCCCATCAGCTGCCTCCTCTTGGGCGCGTCTTGTGGGCATCACAGCACAAAGCCACCTGCCCTCCATGGACTTTCTATTCTGTCAATATCTGTGGCCCTATATCTCCAGCTGTTCGAAAGGTTAACATCTTTTGGTGGCCGTTCGAGTCCGTGCTGCAGCTAGATTATACACTGAATGGCAGCAAAACACCCAACAATTTCCTGCAACATTAGCTGCATTTAAAAGTATAATCTTAGCCATCTTTTTCTCACTCAACACATTTCCGAAGACTGGGGGAATGCGTCTATTTATAATGGGAAAAATAATGCACAGTACTTAACACTCCTACGATGCTTATAATTACTTTAGAGGAAAGGGCCTTGAAATACGCTCTGGAAACAGAAAAGCATTTGGACCTGAGAGACTACAACCAAGTTGCAGATTTTCAAAAGCCAAGGACTGTCTAATAAGTAGGTGCAGGTACATACGTGTGTTTAAACGTAATTACCATTTGCAGACTGAGAAAGCCAGCACCGCCGGGGAGTTCAGAACCACCAGGAAGCCAGGGGCGCAGTGGTGTCCTCAGGAGGCTGCTTTCTAAGGCTTCACCCTCCGCAGCCAAGCCAGACCCTCCGCTGGGCCCCCTGTTTCGTGTCTGGGGCTTTCAGTCTATCTTGAGAAAAATATGTAATTCCCAGCCCCCCCTCCGACCCGTCACACTCATTTTCGGCTCCTCTGTGGTTTTTGTCTCCATTTTTCTTACAGAACCAAGCTTCATTACAGCAGGTTTAAAGTGTATGCTAGTGCTTGCCATCTACCCATGCTTTTCTTTAATATTTCATCATTAAATAGCAAAATAACCTGATATGATCCTAATTTAGTGCCAATTACACCGCATTGATCAAAGTGACCTTTTCATACTGGAGCACAGAAATCAATCCCACGGTACAGCAAATGTCAGGGGAGGGGAGCAGCACATAATCTGTGACAATCAAAACATTACTCACAAATGAAATCACCAGTGACCCCCGTGCCAAGGCGATTTCTGCATGATGGGCGCCGTTTGTGCCTGCAGCTCTTGTTGGGGATTGTTTTTGTTCCCCACTGTCTGCCCCCGAGACACAGTGCTGGTATCTCCGCTCTAGTGATGGTGGATGAAAATGGTCCAGTCTAGAACTTGATTCAAAGGAGAATCCCAGACAGTGTTTAGGTTCTTGACCGGTTTCTGAAACTCAAAGGAAGCCCCCCCCCCCCCCCCCGCATCCCTCTCTGGGCCACAAGTCATTCGAACAGCCCTGCATCGAACAGCCCCCAGGGCAAAGCATTGTTGAGGGGGCGGGTGTTTGGGGAAGCAGAATTGTGGGCCCCTAGAACTGGGTCCTTACGTCTAGTTTGAGCCACTCAGTACCTCTCACCATGTGCGATTTCAGTGCATCTAACTTCATTGCTTCTGTTCCCCAGGCCGTACTCCTGGCTCCGGGGGCCACGCAGACTTCATAAGGGGCGCCCTGGAGCTATGGGGAATGACCTCCCTGTACCCGGTGGCTGTCAAGTGACAAGCAGTGTGGAAGGTGGGGGGCCCCTTGGAAGCCCTGCGCCCACATTCCAGCCCCATCACTGTTTGCAGGACTCTGGGCACAGCTTGTAACTTCACTGGTCCTTGTGTCCTCATTAGTCAAATGGAGACAGAAGCAGAGCCATCTCACAGTGCTGGCAGGGGAGGGAGATGACCTCCTGCCCGCAAAGCATTTGAAACAATGCCTGGCACGTAGCAAGACCTGAGTCAACGTGCGTGTTACAGCAGCAAATAAAAATCGAGATGCGTGAGTATTCGTCACACCTTTGCATCAAGTAATCATCAAATTTACATTTAATTAAGAAATACTTCTTGGACTTAACCTTATGGGACTTAAAATGTGGGGCCAGGTGTGGTGTACAAACTGTAAAACATACTTGAGTACTAGAGTACAGCCTTCGAAAGTCGCTTTGCAAATCTGTCATATTTATTCCAAGCAGAGAGAGACAGCTCCTGATTCTCCCCCAGTTTCCCAGAAATAGCAAGCATGGTCCAAATGTCCAGTGTGCACAGCATCTTCCTGTGCAGCCTGCATGGGTGGGTGGCCTTCGTGATGCCCGCATTGGACACATAAGGACGATTTAGGACCGGGACAAACGGGTAGTCCTGTCTTCCCCTGGATGGCCTGTGCCCTCCTTGAATAAGCATCCTGGAAACTGACAGCAGCTGTGGGAGTGGAGACAAATAGGCTGGGATTTCGTTGGCCTGAAAAGGAGATTCCAGTGGACATAGAAATCTGAAACTATTAAACAAAGACCCTGGTGAGTGGGACCCAGGTGAGTGGTAACTACATACAGCGAATCCAAACATTCCCATGCACGTCTGTCTAGGAATTCTAACCAGAGAACCAGTGACCAGGGATGTGTGCGCCATGCAGGGTGGCGTCCTCTGCAGCCTGGCCCACGCCTGTTCCAGCACGGCTCCCTGCTGCCGGGTTCTCAGCTACCCAACTTCCCCGCTGCCAACTTGCTTTTATCTTGGGGCAATAGTGGCACTTTACTCCAGAATTCATGGGACCAGTTGTGGTCCTCAGCTTGAGAAGTGCACCCGAGGTCACCTGTGACACTGCGTGAGCCCTGGGTCAGTGACACTGGGCATGGGTCGTGAGCCAGACTCAACTCATTTCCACTTTAACATACAAAGCTGTGCGGCTGGATTGTCGAGGTGACTCCCAGATTTTTTAAAACATGTTTTCCAATGCAATTTGCAGCTTAACAGCCACTCTATAAATGACATGATTAAGTTTTATACTTTTCTGTATATTTGATGTATTTACCCAAATGCAGCTGTCGTTTTGTATACGGTTTCAGATGTTTAGAACTGAATCAATTGCTGCGGTAATCACACTTTCAAGGGAGAGCTCACTTTTCCCGTTTTCTTCTTCTTTTTTTTCCTTAATAAAAGCTCTAATACAAATAGAAAGCCCAAAACACACATCGGCGGTTTATACGTGAGCCTTAACAAAACCCGTTCTCACTCTTACAGGAAATGCAAGTATCCAAAAAAAAAAAAAAAAAAAAAAAAAAAATCACCTTCAGGAAAGCATGTTCTCGTGATTTACTACTTCTAGCTGTTGATGAAACACCGTGTCCTGTCTGCAAGGACGGCCCCCCACCTGCAGTGATCACTGGGTGGGCAGGCCCAGGGCAGGTCACCAAGGGCCCTTACCTGGTGTCTGAGATAGTCAGCATTCAGCGGCACATCCATTCTGTGTTCTGCTATGATTAAAAAAAAATCATCTTAGTCACAAAATGATTCCAATAAAAATTGTGTTCATAGATGCAAACGCTTGCAGTCTACTATCTCTTCTATGCTACAATTATAAAAGACGTGTGAGAAACATGAAGATGAAAACTAAGGTGTTTACTTGTCCAAATGATTAATCTCTACCAGGCCAGCCATTTGGATACAGAGGTTCTGATCTCGTCACATGAATGTCTGAATTTTTTTTACTTTTATTAGATGCTGTTGGAGTATGTAACTTATACCACAATCTTTATGAGATTGGTTATATTTAGTGTGGCCAATACTATATTTTCTTGTATTCAGTGACATTCCAGCGTGAATAACTATGTTTGCAATTTTAAAGGGTGGGGGGTTAAGAGGAAACATAACGAGTTATTTGGTAATGAAAATTACAGGATAGAAATGCCGCACCATTATAAAGATATTTCATATATTTTTAGAAAAGCCATGAATGCAGAGGTAGTTATAGAAGAAATGAGGTAGATTAAAAGGAAAAGAAAACAACTGAGAGAAAAGCAATAATTGATATTGAAAGGAGATGGAACTCTTTGCAGATCTGAGATATTCATTATAGTTCCTATTTTTAAAATTCCAAGTTCCTCTAAACATGATTAAAAAGTGCCTTCAAACATACTTTTTTGAAAGGAAATACCACCTCATCTAGTGTGACCATTTTTTTCTGCAGTGGGAGTGTTTGATTTTCTTGCCACGTTGGTCCGTTATACTAAATGCAGTGAGAACCTGTGCCTTTTTTATACCATATTTATCATTCCATGAGATGGGTTTAGTAAGCTGCTTTGAAACCCTCACAGATCTGTACACATCATCTGATAGTTTTTAGCAGTATTATTTCTCTCTAAAGTTAGCAGATTGCTGTACTGCTTCAGACACATTCGTTTTATATAAGATACTAATAAAATACCCATTGGGAAATATTGGCCTCTGACTATATTCATTCTCTGTGTGTTTGTTCTCTCCTGGATGGTCAAACCACCTTTCTAAATTTAATTCCCATACACTTTATCAAACTAATCACTGTACCAGTAATAAATCATGCCCTATTAAAGAAACCGAATTTTCTGGACTTAAGATTGGAAAATTATTAACCTAATTCTTTACAAATTGCACAGAAGATAAAATCTGATAATCCATTAAGCACAACTCAATCAATGATTTCCATCATAACGCAAAATGCGCTGATAAGCATTCAAGCTCTGTTGATTAAAACAGTGGACCGTCCCTGCCGCTATGAATCTCAGACAGCTGGAGGTATCTTCCTAATGTAATACGCCAATAAATTAGATTTGTCTACCCATTCTGAGTATTTTAATATTATGATAAGACGACATATAGTAAAACACTTAACTTAAGAACACACAACTACTTTGGGGCTCTGAACAGTATTTCAGCAGCTGGTTTTCCCAGACCCCTGCCTCTAGGAAGACTTTGTCCAGCTGCATCCATCAGGCCAAACTGTTTCTTGAGACAAGCTTAGAAATGAAGTCACTGTAGGTATTTGCACATTTGCATGACACAGGGGCCTCTGTGGGGCCTTAAGAAAGCTGAAAAATGGGGCAGGCGACCCAGGGAGGTTGGCAGTAGGTTTCAGGACTTGTCTTTGTCAGGTTGGCTGACATTTTTAAAAATCTAATATTGCAACATGTGACTTTATTTCAAATTAAGAGAGTTTTCGTTTTCTCTCTTTTTTTCTTAATCTCTCTACATCGCTTCATGGTTTTATAGTTGAGGTAACAAATGACTTGATTTTAAAGGCAAAATATTATCTCCGGATCTCTGCAGCATGTGTTGCTGGCGATATTACCCCAGTGACCTGTCTGGCTTAGCTTTAGTCGTGCTCTTTCTTCTGAAGCATAATATGAATGTTTACATCTGTGTTAACTCTTTCTGCATGGTACACATCTTTATAAAACGGCATGGTTTATACAGAACACAATTACTGGCACTTACCTGATGGCTCAGCAGTTTTAAGAAGCAACATCCATTTATACCTCTGCCCGAACGTCAGGAAAAATGTGCGTGAAAGTGGGTGTACATACATGGACGAATGAACACGGACTTGCTGGCCCACTTCCTCCCCCATTACAGGTTAAGTTTTCTTTATGTACATAAATACAAATCTTTTCTCAATTACAATAAATCCCACTGATCATGATTTTACAAATGCAGTCTTATTTTGGATAATAAAGTGCTAGGATATTAAAAACAATGTTTTATTACAATAATAATGTTTAAGATTTCTATATAGTAGGACAGTGAAACTGGGAGAATTACTGACTGGCGAGGGGCCAGAGCCTTCTCCAGTGCCGGGGAAGTGGGACGTGCTAAACCCGGGAAGGGACACTCTTCCTTTTCAGTTAGACAAAGATCTTCCCAGCTGAACAGACAAAGTTTAGGAGCACTACGTGTTTAAGAAAATCAGTCAACATTGATGAAACTGATCATTTTTAGACCAAGTGCACTTTTCAGAGACAAGTGCTGTTGCCTGTCCCTTTGTAGCTGTAGCTGAGCCTCAGACGGTGCAAAATAACCATCTTGCGAGTAGTCACGACTATTTGCTCATTCTTTAATTAAACATAACGTAGAAAATAGTGTAATTCACATCTCATTAGAAATCAACTTCTTCTTTAAACTGTGAACTCTCTAAAACTAATATCAGGGACCGTTGTTCAGAGGTTATGAGGTTGTGTGTCTCTGCGCCTACCTTGATTTCATAGCTAAAATTATTAGACCTGTTTCTTGATATTTTAACAAATGCTTTTGAGTCCCATCTCATTCTCTGACAGAGGCAATGATGACGTGAGCAGAGGAAATGTTATATCCAGGCTGATGTCATTAGAATGAGTTTGATGGAGACTGTGCTGGTTCTCTGTCCAGAATGAAAACAAGCCTTTCCACTCTATGAAACAGAAAATGAGTGTACAAATCCCCAGACATCACGATATAGCACTTTTTCAGCAAACGATCAAGGAGGTTTTTAAATGATTTGCAACTATATTTGTTAGATATTTATTTGTCAAGTTGTTTTAAATAGTAAATCTTTCACAGCCTAAGCATTTGAAAACAATGTTTTGGGGTGATACATTCCTGTTAATTTCACAGTCTGTGAGGTGGGCAAGTGTCCCCTCATCTATAAGACACAGAAAATGGAAACAGAAAAAAAAAAGAGAGACTTTCTGTGCAGAACAGGAAGCAGAGAGGCCTCAGAGGCCCACGTACTCAGGGAGTGTCCACTGAGCGCCCAATACATGCGCAAGTTGGGTCCTGGGGCTGCAAACCCTAAGGTCTTCTCACAGGAGCTTGCAGGTCAGCAGTGAGGGGCAAACGGCCGATGGCCAGGCCGCCTCTGGAAGGGATGCAGTAGCCACGTGCTGTTGGAGCACAAAGGTGTGGTAACCTGTGACCCGGGGCTGGGCTGTGCAGCGGCCTCCGAGGATGCTGGTGCAATCCTAGGGCCCCAGGGCCTGGAGAGGACCCCGGAGGGCGGCGGGGAAGGGGCGGGCCCTGCTTGTGAGTGGCGGGGGCAGGACAGGTCATCTCCGCAGCCAGGCTTGGCCCTGAGCTTCCTGAGTGATGGCCACTGTGCACTGCGTTTGTCCCGTCATCCTGCCGCTCACTGTGTTACCACTGGGTACCTGGCAACTTCCGGGAAGAACACATTAAGCAGAACAAAAGTAGTTTATGGGACAAGCCCAGAAAACCGTGAGCGCAGGGACACTGCTCAGGAGTTGCGTCCCCACATAAGGCACTTTGGTCTAAACGTAGGAATTTCCTCCTCGATCCTGTCCCTGGAGCAGGAAGACTAATGGGTGTCAGGATGCTGCTGGACCATCTCTCCGTGGCCGTGACCGTGACCCTGAGAGCAGAGCCTATGTCCCTGCAGCACCCTGTCCTGTCTGAACCCTCTCTCCTCCCCTCGGGGCCGCATTCCCCCCAAAATTCATGATGCTGCGTGCAACAGATCTAAAATCCTATTCCCCAGCCACGAACTCTAAAGAGAAAAGGGGCTATATAAACCCAACCGTTTAACTATCTATGCCACCAAATTTGTATTTACCGTTTTCATCTGCCTTTTCAGACAGTTCAAAGGTGAGGCTTTTGGAGGCACCAAGAGGAAGCAGGGTGGCCACTCAGTCGGTGAGAGCGTCTCCTGAACACAGGGATTTAGGGAGAATGGGTGCACACCTTTCCCATGGCGTGGGAGGGGCCGGGCCAGGCGACAGGTGAGGGGGACCGGGAAGGTGTGGGCACCCAGGGTTGGACATTTCCTGCAGGAACGCAGGCCCGCAGTTTCCGTATCCACAGTAACCCCAACGGATGGGAAAGGGAGTGACAAATTTTTTTTTGGGGGGGACGTGGCAATTTCTTTGTGAGATCCCTCAGCCGCCAAGGGTTTTGAGGGCACTTTCTGTTTCCTGGACACGCCAGCAGAAGCCTGCTCACAGATAGGGCCCCTTGTTTGCAGTTGCGAGGTGGACCCTGCTCGTCTGGAAAGCACTTAGAGGTCTATTCAGAACCAACCCCCGTGTCAACACGTTGGAAAGAGAGCAATTAGTGATGCGAATGTCAGGTTCTCTGTGGCTTGGGTGACAGAAGGAGACAAAACAAAGCTCTGCCTTGTGGTCCTACGGTACTTCTGGGGGTGCCCCAACTTGGGGGGTGTGTTTTCATGACTTGGATAAAGATAGTGGAACTAATTCCCACTTGAATGGGTGATTGTTTACTTCTGCTCAGCGTGAATCAGAGTTAATTGTTTTGAATAGCCTTTCATGGTGGCTCTGTGTTCTGGGGCCATCTGCTGCAGATGTCCCCGGTTTTCCACTTGTGGCTTTTAATATGTGCTTTAACTCTCAGAGTCAACCTCGGTGATGAAGAGGAGGTCACGTGTACAGGTCCTATTCATAGGGAGCTGACGTTGTTAGCGTGTTTTTCAAATTAGGAAGTAATGTTTTCCACCATCAGTCATATGTGGCCACAAAGAAAAACAACACGAGGAAAACTTTTCTTGATGAAAGTGAAAGTGGTTGTGAGACAGGAGCTAAAATGGTTCACTGTTAGCACTGGAGTAAAATAGGTTTGGAATTTGAGAAGGCACTTTTGGATGCCTTAATTATTTCATTTCGTCTATGAAGTTTTAGGAAGAGGAATTGAAGTTTGTAAAATATTTTTGTAGTTACTTTTAATAAGTTCATTGTTATCAAGCTTTTTTCTGAAAGGAACAGAGATATAAAATTTAATATAAACTCACTGGAATTGTGTGTGTTGGTTGTAACTTCCTGTAGACTTTGTCCCCTGAAAAATGACCTTTTCCACCTCTGCTGGGCTGAGGATCTAAAGCATTAAGGTTTCGAGGTGCTGGAAGGGGCTTGGGGACCAAACCACCCCGACTTTGCATATTGGGCACAGCGGCTTTGGCAGGATGAAAGTTTGTGAGAAGAACTTTGAAAATGCCATTGAAGAGAGGGTTTAGTTTCCCGCTCAACCTGACTGACGGAGCCAGAAGAAATAACCCGGTCACCATTCTGAGGAGACCATGGATGTAGGTGACACTATGTGAACTGCTGGGAGACGAGCAGGAGAGCGACCTCGGTCTTCAAGTTGGGGAGCGGCCCAGTGTGATGTGTGTATTTAACCACGCAACAACTCAGCCCTGACACTGTCTGCCTGGAGCTAGCGTCAGCTGCCACAGCTAAGGGCTCAGTCCCACAAGACCACCCCCATTTCAGGTGCCAATCACAAGTCCAGGTTGTCACCTGTGCTTCTGACCCACTGGCTGTAAATCAGAGGTTCCCACGACCCCTCCTTGGGTTTCATTAATTTGTTAGAGGGGCTCCAAGAAACATCTACTTAAGTTTATACTGAGGGACGTGGTCAAGGACACAGGTGCACAGCCCAGTGAAGGTGCACAGAACACGAGGTGGGGGGAGGACACAGAGCTGCCTGCTCTCCACCAGTGCCGCCCTCCCTGAAGGTCCGAGGCGGGCCTAAAAGTTCCAGCCCTCTTCTTGTAACTACATATATGTTTGTAGATGTACACCTGAATATATATATATATATATATGTGTTTGTACACCTGAAACTAAAAAAAAAAATAATTATAAAACTAAATATATCTAAGACACCAGGTTAGGATTTTGTCTTAGAAAAGGAATGTAAGCCACGATTATGTAGAAATACTAAAAGTTTATATTATAATACCATAATCCAGTAAAATAAACTGGCTTGTTTTTTGCACTGCTAAAAAAAAAAAAAATTAAAAATAAATAAATGAAGTTCCAGCCCTCTAATCACATGGTGGGCTCCCCTGCCAACCGGCCCCATCCTCAGGGGCTTTCCAAATGCTGCGTCAGGAACAGAAACAGGTGTGGTTGAAAGGGATTTGTGGTGAGTACAGTTGTCCCCCCTCATCCATGCTTTTCCTTGCCATGGTTTCAGTCACTGGCGGCACGTGTCTGGAGTCCAGGAGTCCCGCCAGCACCAGCACGCCCCCGTGACCCAACGAGCATGCCAGCAGATATCATTTCAAGAATTTTTACTGATGTGGAAAGTGAGGCTCAAAGGGTTAGCAATGTTCTCAACAGCAGTGCGGGACGAGGCCAAACCTCAGAGTGAGCCTTCCTGTGAGGAGCGTCTCTGTCCCCGTGTGTCACAGCTCCAGGCTCACTTCCACACGCTTTATGGGCACGTTGTACCTTCCTGCGTAACACTACCTACTATTTACATGGACCCCTCTGTGAGTTGGGCACGGTGCTAAGCATATGCATTTTATTTTATCTTCATAGAAACCTTAAGATCTGGGTCCCTTTATTAATCCAATTTGAAAAGAAATCGAAGCCAAACCAAAACAAGGTTAAGTTGCTGGAGCTGAGCAGGAAGCCTCTTTGTCCTCCAGCCTCTGGTGTGTGTGCAGGCCCCTCTGCCTTCCTGGGTCCTCAAGGAAGCGCTCTGGACCCCGCGAGGGAGAGAGGAAAGCAGGCTGCTGGCATCTGCCCTCTGCCTCCTCGAGGACACCGCGTGCCAGCATCTCAGGGGGGCCGCCTGCTGTCCTTAGAGCTGACATCCCTTGGTCATTAAGCAGCCATGACGGCCAGTCCCAGGACCTGCACCCGTGACCTTCCCTGACACGGCCTGATTTGGGCCTCAGCCTGACGCTGCAGCCATGCTTTTATCGCTTTCTCTGTCTCTCAGCTACAGGAAGGACCCTGCCTGGGTTCTGTCCAGCTGGGCATTTTTCTTTTCACCAGAGCTGCTTATTTTTACTGCTTTATCTCTGCCTCTTGTTGAGTAATTTTGTCCCTAGCTTCTTTTACCTTGTTTGTTTGATTCTCTCTTATCTATAACTTTTTCGTGGGGAATGGAAAGTGACAGTTCCGGATTTGAAGGCTGACCCCGGGCAGCATGGGGGAAGCTCGACGCCATCACGTTTGTTCCTTCAGTTCAGCAGAAGCCCTGCACTGACACAAAGCAGGTCCCTCAGAGCCCCCTTGGAGAAGCTGCCTGCTAAAGTATTTCCGGGAATTCACAGCAAAGGTGCATAGCGAGCGTTCAGACCTGCTCCTAAATCCTGCCTCTCTAATCCAGGGTGAGACGTCCCGCCCAGGGGGGCTGTGCTCAAGTCTGGAACCCACCCTGCTCCCTGCGTCTCATACACAAACCCTCTGTGGAGGCCACCCCAGGAGCACTCTCAGCTCCCCACCTCTGCTCACAGCGTCTCACCCCAGATACTGTCCATGTCACTCCTACTCTGTTCTACCTGCCCCCAGAATACCTGACGCTCACCAGATGGAGTGCACGCTCGTCTGGAGGCCCCGGTCCTGGCTTGTAATCATGCTTCGATGCCTATGCTCATGTAACTTTCAAAGCCTGCCTTTATAATCCGTTTCTCCCTGCAAGGATGTCTTGGTTTTATTATCACTGACCAGGTGTACGTTAAGTGAAATGGAAATGGTGGTCAAGGCCACAGAAAGGAGAGAGAGCCTGGAGGCTGGTGTCATGGTCATGATGAAGGACCCACTTTATTTCAGAGTTTCCTGAGATGGGAAGCACGAGGGGAGCCTCAGTGTGTCTGGAGACAGTGGGAGAGGAGAGGACGGGAGGGTCCTGCCTCTGGAGAGCAGGCGGGTGTGGGAGGGGAGCCGCGGAGGCGAGAGGGAGGCGGGAACCAAGACAGGTGCCATCACCGGAGTAAGGAGAGCTTGGGCAGGGCGTTCCTCTGTGCACCTCTTCTCCTTGGAACCAGGAAGCTAAACCAATGCTAGGAGTGGGGACTGTGGGGTGAGAAAGGGCATGGGCAGGCTGTGGCCTCCAGACCCCGGAAAGCTGCGGCCCAGAGAAGAGCCCCAGCTCCCGCCTGGTGAGGGTGAAACTCCCTGGGAGCTCTTACGTTTGCAGTGGGGTCAACCGGCGCCACTACCCATCTCTTCCAGTCTTAGAAGGTATCATTCCTGCATGTGTTAGAACAGCATGTGCAGATAAACAAAAAGGGAACCTGGAAAAGGAAGAGAGACAGACAACGCCCGTGATTACTGCAGATCCAGCTGAGCGCCAGCACACGAGGCTTTCTCACTTAGACACAGCGCCTCGGTCAGAGGCAAGCTGTGGGGTCCAGCCTGCTGGCCTCTGGGTAATGGGGAGGGGGCCACCTCGTTCTGCCCATCGGGAGCAGCCTGGGCAGTGGCCCCCGCGAGCCCCTGTCCACCGGAGCCCTTGGTGCTGGCTCTGTTCTGCATTTCTCCTGCACTTTCTTCCGCTCCGGCACGCCTCAACAAAGAGAGTGTGCAGAAAGCACAAGTACACCCACACACCACAGGCACACAACCGGCCTCGGCTCCCCTCCTCTCACATGACTAAGCAGCTCCGTTCCTCCCAGCCCAGGAGACAGATGAAACGCGTTTATTAATAAAAGTCCCGTCAGGAAGATTGGAAATGAATGATTAGTGAAATCCACCCATTTTACTTATAGACAGACCCCCCTCATGGAGAGGCATCTGTGAAGGGCAGGAATTCCCGAGAAGGTTGGGATGGAAGCATCTGGAAGCTGTTTGCGATATGGATTAGGAGTCAAGCTGCACACAGACACCGCCTCCAGCCACACAGGCTCGCTCTGCGGAGGGGAAAATATGCTGCTTGTTTACAGTGCTACTTTCCCCCTCGCTTGTTATCTATTTTATTTCTTCCTTGGTTCCCGCTCCCCCGCCACTCATGTGCAATTATGTCTGCACAGATCTGCCAGCTAGGGCTTGTTAACCATGCCCACCTCGCAAGCTGTCGGCAGAGCTGCAGGAAGGAGGCTGGGCCTGCACACGTGTTTACATCTTCTTCCTATTTGGCATGTTTAGTGAAAAAAGAAAAAAGGAAAGGGAAAAAAAATGTTTGGTCTTTGTGCTGTGGCCTCGCCAAAGACAGCAGAAGAGAAAGGTGGGCATGACGCAGCTGTGTGCCCACACATACACATGGCACACACACACTCACAGCAGGCACGTACGTGCGAGCACACAGCCACCTGTGTGTGGATGCACACACACGCACACACGTGCACTCACACACACCCACACATCTGAACAGGACGGCCACTGTGGTTTTCCCGTTACTTGTTCATCTCTTTGTCCTCAAAGCACTTGAAGAATTGTGTTTTGGGGTCTCCAATTTCTACATCTGGAAACCATTCTCCAGAGACTTTTGTATGGGTGCTGCCAAATCCAGAATTTTTTCAATGGGATTGTTCTTAGCCAATATGTATCTCTTGATAACAGCAGAATGTCTGTTTCTTCACAAATTATTCAGACATCATCATGACACCTGGTCACTGGTTACCCTAAGTTAGAGGTGGGAGCCGTTGCCTTCACTCCATGAGGAAGAATAATCACAAGTTTAGTTTTACTTTTTAAATCAAATTAACAAACAATAAATGAATAGACGTGACAGGAGGTCGATGCGTGGGGCAGCTGCAGAGGCCAAGTTTGGAACAGGTCACCTCGGCGTGTTTTTCTGGGCACACTTGCAGGAGAGTGTAAGCTTTCCCAGGCAGCTCAAGGGTGAGGCGGGGGTGGGGTGGGGCAGGGTCCAGAACAGCAGCTCTGTCAGGAGCAAACCCTGGGAATCTTAGGCAGAAAAACCACCCTGAGCAGAGGAATTGAATCGCGTCATCTATTGTGTGTGTGGCTGCATTTTATTTAAACCCCCCAAACTACCATTTCAGTCAGTTTGAGATTATCAGTAGGATAAAATAGAGCCAAAAGGAAAAAAGTTAAAACCCCAAAACAAAGCAAAACATGTGCAAGGACGTTGATAAAGGTCAAAAAAGAGAGAGGAATAAACAGTTACGGTTCCTTCCGGAAGAAATCTGGTCCTCACTGCCACCCCACCCACCCTCGCCCAGCAGGGGTGCTTTCCAGCTGCACGGGGCACAAGATCCAACCTCCAGGAGAATGTGTTAAAACTGAAGCTTTCCTGTCCCCGCGCCCCCCCCCCCGAGGGTCTCACACGCCAGTTTGGTGAGTTGGGCCCCAGCATCTGCCTGACTCAGAGGCACTTGTGAGCTGAGGCAACGCCGCCTGGACCTCTCTTCCAGGCACGTGCCTGAGACCACACATCTGCCTTCTGGTCCACAGTCCAGTTTCTAAACATTCTCTGTGGTGCCATTTTCCTGAAACGGGACACACATGGGGCCTTTCTCACTCCGTTAGACTCACAGAAAATGCCACAAGCTCCTGCCCATCATAAAGGCTGAGGGCAGAGCCCACTGAAGGCAGGAATGGCCTGTAAGCATGGGAACCTCGTCCACAAGAGCTCAATGACCAATAAGGCTTGTTCCACAATCCCTTCCCTGTAACACCCGGCCCATCCACTCTGCTTTCAGGACTCATTCGTCCCGAGTGGCTGGATGTCTAGTCGGTGAGGGTCACTTAATTTAACTCACCCTGCCTTTCTCACGTGGACCTTCACAGTGATGAGAGGACGGTTCCGTGCTTGGAGCCTCCTCAAGGGCCCACAGCTGCCCTGCTGTGGCCTGGATCCTGTCCCTCACCATCATCCCCTCTATCACGGGCCTTCACTGGCCGGCAAGGAGGGCCACAAAGACGAAGAGCCCAGTGACGTGTCCACAGAGGAGGCGTGGGCCCTGGCGGACACACCTCGGATGGGACAGTGTGGAGCGATGGTGGTCTATGTCTTCTAGCATCACTCAAAACAACAGAAAGTGGGCCCGTTAGGAGAAACAGAGTAACAAGACGGTGTGGGCTTTACTGGCCGATGTAGACAAGAAGTCCAGGGTGAGAGAAGCAGGAGCTGGCTTCACCTGGGCCACAGGTCCCCCAGGACCTTTCCCTCCACCTCCCTCCTCTCCCAAGGTGACCGGTTCAAGCTGCATCCCCTTGGAGTTGCAACATGGAGGCTACCTGCTTCACTTATGTCCAACAGGACAGACCAACCCGCCCTGATGGGTATCAGATGTTTTGAGAATCATTAGGCCTAGGTGTTAAGAATACATTTAAACTAATGTCAGTGGCAAGTGGGATAGCTTGTAAGAGGTGACAACTTCGGAACTGTTGTGACGCTTCCCCAGGACCACACAGCTCCCCTACAGAATGGGGGGAGGGGAAAGGTGGCAGGGAAATACCCGTGATGCTCACTGGATTAGTTAGATGTGACAGCTTCTAAAAGTGGTAATGCTTAAAACAAAGGGATTGTGTCATCGGTTATGTAAAGCAAATTTCTGGACCTTTGCTATAATGAGCCATAACAAAAATGTAACCAAACAAGATTTTTCGAACAGCTTAATATTGGGCTATGTAAGTTTTTTACTCAAAACCGTTTATGGTACCTTATTGGTAATCAGATTACATAAACTATAAAATATTTTGCACAATTAATGAGTGGTACCTGCAGCCAAAGTCTATTCCAGAACTGCTGGAATGGCCTTTATCTTCCTTAACGCTAGCATTTCTGAAAGAAGACAGCTAGTAAATTGCAGGCTGATAGTCATATTTATAAAATTTAATGATACCCAAAACGGCCTTTGAAAATTGATGGACAGCTAAAAAAAATTTTAAAAAATGAAAAATAAGAAAATAAAAATCAAACCCTCATGCCCTCTTACCTTTGACAGCCCTTCTAATGGTTTTAAACAGGATGGGGTTGATCACACTGTTATTTAGAATTTAGGTTGTACTTTCTGTTTTCTAAATGATTTACCACTTTGAGTGGTTCATTATAGACCCCCGGTGTCGTATGTCAATGTGAGGAAACTGAGGCTGGAGCACCTGAGTGGCTGCCGGGCAGCCATGGTCACTAACTCACCATTAATCCACATGAGCCCATTACATTAAGTTTCTACCTTCATATTGAAAACATTGGTCTTAAGACACAGAGGCGAGGCATACACATGCACATATTTTCATTCCTCATTTACTTCTGATTAAGTCAGCATGCAGCGTCCTAACTGGATGTTATGGAAAAACCAATAGAAATTACTTAACTGGCTCAAATGATGAATGATTTATTATCCCATGTAGATGTCTGGAGATGAGTGATGCAAGCGTGGATTTAGTCAGAGGCTTAAAATAATCTTCAAAAACTCAAAAAGTTATTCAAAGTAGTTTTACAAATAAATATGTATTATGCAGACTTTTTACTAAGTGTAATAAATATTATGTCAGACTTTGGATTAATTTAAACTTTGTTTTATTATTGGTGAATGCTGTAAATGTATAAACTTTTTATTTTACTATAAAATAAATTATTTACTTATTTGCAGAACCTCTTACCAATATATTCAATTTCTTCCTGAATTTTAATTAAATGTTGTTTTTGTCTCATTTCATCTTTTGCCGCCAGGAGCAGTCATGGGTAATGTTGGGAGACGATAAATCAGTGATTGGGCCATGCAGAGAGGGAGCGCTGCTTTAGACTGACGCTGACAGGTACCGCATTTACCTTTTTACCTGAACAATCAAAAACCAGACAAAATATATAGAATTATGGTTTTTAAGACACTGGTCATCAGACATTTATCATTGGACATTTATCGTTGACATTAAATCAGAAACTAAAGAAGTAAATCGCTGTTTCCCCGGGATTTCTGCCTTATGATAATTTTTAGGCCATGGCCTCAGGCGGGGTGAGAAGGGTGGGTGCTAGTGGTTTCCCTGCGCTGAGAAGATGGCCTGGAAGTCTGAAGACAGCAGGGTGGCTGGAGCTCAGTAGACAGTGTCCCAGAGGAGAGATGGCCACAGAGGAAGCTCTGCTGAAGGTCCTGCCTGAGGACTCAGGACATGTATGTGAGGAAATACCCAACCCCTGAAAGGAGCAAAGGAAACAATACTTAGTGTTCACAGAGGGTCAGGAACAGCACTGAAAACAGCAGCCAAAGTAGGAAACTGGTAGTTTATGGGGATTCGTGTATAGTACTTGCATGGTCTTTCCTTATCCAGGAGAAGCAATGAACCCCAGAATAAACTGGTCTGGTCTCTTTGGACACATTTTAAAAGCAAGATCCACAAAAACCAAAGTGCTTTCAAGTAGTTAACTGTTTCCAAGAAAAAAAAAAGATAAGAATATTTACGAGACAATACACACACACACACACACAAACATACACACACACACACACACACAAACATACACACACACACACACACACACACACACACACAATGCAGCCTCCAACAACGAAAAATTCACAATGTCTGGCATTGAAGCAAAAATCATCATGTTCACAAGAATAAAGACAGTACAACCCATCGTGGCAAAAATTTAATCAGTTGAAACAACTCTGAACTGACACAGATGCTAAAATTAGTAGATGAAGACATTTAAAAGTTATTAAAACTGTAACTTGTATGTTTAAACAGTTAAATAGAGATGTGAATATATTTTCAAAAATACAATTGGCAGTTCTAAAAATTAAGACCACAGTATATGAGATGAAAAATACACTGAATGGGATTCATGAGCAATTACACATTGTATAAAATCATGTTAGTGTACTTCAAGAGTCAGCAGTAGAAATTACCCAAATGAAACAGAGAAAAAACACAATGTTTTGAAATGAACAGAGCATAATTGAGCTGTGAGATCATTTCAAACAACGTACTATGCATGTAATTGCAATGACCAGAGGAGAGAAGAGATAAATGGGAAAGAAAAAAAAAATATTTGAAGAAATAACAGGCAAAAATATTTCACATTAATGAATATATATATATAATTCCAAGAAGCTCAACAAAATCAAACAGAAAAGAAAACTACAAGACAGCTGTAAGTAAATTGTTAAATACAGTCATAAAGAGAAAATGCTAAAATAAAAAATAAATATTGAGATAAATTATTATACTATATTTAAGAGAAAACTAGACTACAAACAAGGAAATAGTGCAATAGCAATTTTATATTTCTAGGGGGAAAAACTGTTAACCCAGAGTTATAAACCCAGTCAATTTTGTTTTTTCAAAAATAAAGGCAAAATACTTTTTCAAACATAAAAAGCTTACAGAATTCCACACCAGAAGAGCTGTACTTCAAGAAATGTTAAAAAGAGTATTTCAGGAAGGAAATGGTATCAGATTGACATGTAGATCTTCACAGCGGGATGAAGACACGTGAAATGGGGACTACATGGCTAAATATACGAGATTTTATTTTTCTTCTTATTTAAATCTTTTTAAAACATTTGGCTGTTGAAACAAAAATAATGACAATATAGTGTCACATTTATATCATATATATGAATAAAATTTATGACAGTAATAACATATAGGCTTGGAGGAGAGAAATGGAAGTGAACTATTAGAAGATGTTAAATGAAATAATGACATTTGATGGTAGACAGGCTGTGGTAAGATAAGGATGTATAATGTGTTATTAATAGTTTCCTATTACTGCTAAAACAAATTACAAAAAAACCCTCAGTGGTTTAAAATAACGAAAACTATTATCCTATATTTATAGAAGTCATAAGTCTGAAACGGGTCTCATTGGATTAAAATCAAAGTGTCAGCAGGGCTGTATTCCTTCTGCAGGTTCTAGGGGAAAATGCATTTTCTTGCCTTTTCCAGCTTCTAAATGCTGCCCGCACCCCCTGTGGTACGGCCTCTTCTGTTTTCAAAGCCAGAAATGGCCAGCTGAGTCTTTCTAACGTCACACTGCTCTAACGTGGACATTCTCATCTCCCCTTGACATTTAAAGACTTGCAATTACATTGGGCCAGAGGCAAATCCAGGATAATCTTCCTATTACAAATTCAGCTGGTTAGGAAATTTAATCACATCTGCAGCCTTAACTCCAGTTTGCTATGTAACATAATACACCCCCAGGTTTGAGGGATTATAACACGGACATCTTTGGGAGGACTTTATTCTGCTCACCACATAGATTGTAAAACAGAGCAACCACTAAAATAACAGAAAAGCTATAGCTAAGCAGACAAAAGATCAAATCATATAATATATTCATTTAATACAAAGGGAACTAGAAACTATAGTTAAAAGTAGAACAGAGAAAAATGTAACATAGAAAACAAATAGCAAGATAAGAAGAAACCTTAACAAGATAAGTAATCACATGAAATGTGAATGGCCTAAATAACATGATGAAAGGCAAAGATTTTCAGATTGGATTCAAAAAAAAAAAAAAAAAAAAAGCCCTCCCCTCACACACACTTTAAATTTAAAGCCACAAATACACTGAAATTATATATATATATATATATGGAGATTATATACCATGCTAACATTAATTATTTAAGAGTTGGTGTCAGTGTACAAATATAAAAGCAGATTTCAGAGAAAAGAATGTTAGAGAAAAGAAGCTCCTTTTATAAGGATAAAAGTTCAACTGAACAGGAGGACATAACAATTCTAAACATTTATACACCTAACAACATAGCTTCAAAATGCATGAAGGACAAACTAATGCTACTGGAAAGGCAAATAGAAGAATCAACAATTAGTGTTAGAGATTTCTTACTCTGTCTCAGTAGTTTCTAGAAGAATTAGATAGAAAATCAGTAGGGATATAGAAGAATTAACTGACTCTATTGCTCACTTGGATCTCATTGATAGCACCAGAACATTTCATGCAACAACAGAAGAATACGTATTCAAGTGCACACAGAGAATTAGGATGGACTCCATGGTGGGCCCTTCAATCTTTCGGGTTAGTTCTCTGGCAACAGTGGAATTAAATTAGAAATCAGTAACAGAAAGAAGTCTGGAGAATTCCCAACTACTTGAAAATGAAATGACACATTTCTGAAAAGCCCATGGGTTAAAGAAGAAACTGAAAGGAAAAGCAGTAGTGCTAGACGCTGCTAAAGCCGTAGATAGGACACAACGCATTAAATGCATGTGTTAGAAGAAATAGAATGGTCTCGGCTTCTGCCTTAAGAAAGTAGATGCAGGAGAGCAAATTAAATTCAGAGCAAGCAGAAGACAAGAAATATTAAAGACTAGAACAGACATCAACGCAATAGAATACAGAAATACAATAGAGAAAATAAGTGAAAACAAAAACTGGTTTTTCTTTGAGGCCAATAAAGTCAATAAACGTCTAGAGAGAACAGTCAAGAAAAAAGCAGCAATTTACCAATATCAAGAATGAGAGAGTTGACATCACTAAAGATTCTACATATATTAAAATAATTATAAAGAAAAGATTATGAATAATTTTATGCCAATAAATTTTAAAACCAAGATGGATAATATCATGAAAGACACACTTTGTTACCAAAACTCACTTAAGAAGAAACAGGAAACCTTAATAGCCTTAGTTTTTACAGTTATTGAATTTATTATTTAAGAAAAAACTTTCCCACAAAGAAAATGTCAGTGTTAGATGGCTTCACTGGTGAACTCTGGAAAACATTTAAGAAAAAAGTGATGCTACTTCTACAAACTCTTCCCGAAAATTGAAGAAGAGAGAATACTCCCCAGCTAATACTCTGATACCAAGTCCAGAAAAAAGATATTACAAGAAGGCCGCAAACCAATATCACTCTTGAATATACACGCAAACCTCTAAACAAAGTGTTAGCAAATCCTCCAATGATATAGGGTAACATATCAGGATCAAATGGGGTTCATCTACAAACGCATGCTCGATTCAATGTTTGAAAGTCAATCAATTAAAAATCTGAAAAAAAAGGAAAATTATATTATTATTGCTATATATAGAAAACCATCATTTGACAAAACTCAACATTCATACCTGACAACCACTGTTGTCAGAGAAGGAATAGAAGGGAGAGTCCCTGACGTGATGAAGGACGTTGATGAAAACGTCCCACTAATGTCACTGAACAGTGAGAGACTGAATGTCCTCTCATCACTTGTACTCAGCGTTGTGCTGGGGACTCTCACCAGAGAAACAGCTCAAGAAAAGGAAATGAAAGGAGGAGGTAAAACCGTCTTTATTTGCAGTCGGCAGCAAGTGTGCAAGAGCCACTGACACCACCCGGTGCTGACGGGGACCTGGCGCCGCAGGAAAGCTCAGTCAGTGCTGGGGGGCAGGTGTTGCTGCCGCGTTAGAGACAGCTGGCAGTTTCTTACACAACTAAACGCACTCTCACCAGTGACCCAGCCATCGTGCTCCTTGGCGTCTGTCCAAATGAACTGAAACGTCAGGTCCACACAAAAACCTGCACACGGAAGTTAACAGCAGTTTTGTTCATAATCGCCCAAACCTGCAAGCACCCAAGACGCCCTTCGGTAGGTAAATGGGTAAACTGTGCCATCCAGACAATGGGGTCATATTCAGCACTGAAAGGAAATGAGCTGCAAGACACAGAGAGACGTGGAGGAAGCTTAAATGCACGTCACTGTGTGAAAGAAGCCAGTCTTCAGAGCTGCATGCTGTCTGTGCGAACTATGTGGCATTCTGGAAAAGGAAAACTATGGAGACAGTAAAAAGATCGGTGTTTTCCAGGGGTTAGGAGGGAGGAGGGAGGGTACAAACAGGTGGAGCGCAGAGGACATTTAAGGACAGTCACACCAATCTGTGTGACACCGTAATGGTGGATACTAGTCATTATAGACTGTACGGCCCCAGAGTGACCTTAATGGAAACTGTGGCATCTGGGAGATAATAGGTCAGTGTAGGTCCATCCACTGTGACAAGGGCCCAACTCCGGTGGAGACGGTGATGACGGGGGAGGATGTGCCCCTGTGGGTCAGGGGTGTGATGGGAAATCTCTGTACCTTCCTCTCAATTTTGCTATGAACTTAGAACTGCTCGAAATATAAGTTGTATTAAAAAAATCAATGTTCTTCCCTAAACTTATAATATTATGGCTGACATATTGTGTACTTGAGTCAAGCTCTCTGATATTTGACCTTTGGAATTAGGTACTTCTCTCCAAGAATAAAAAGCTATTCACTGAAAGAGAGTGTAGTTAGAATTGAGTAAACCTTACCATCATTGCAACTGAGAACAATGTTCTGTGTTTGTTTTCCATATTTTTCTGCTGGGTTTTTCCTTTGTTTTCACCTTAAGAATGTGCCTATGCTCATTCCACAAGCAGCAGTCATTTGCACCCACAACTGTGTTGAGCCAAGCGTGCGGGGCACTAGGAGACGTGGCCATGACGTTGTCGTCTTGTCACTTAGCCTGTGGGGAGTTTCAAGTCTGCAGCTTAGAGAACCCGCTCATTTCTCACTAGGCAACCTGTGAAACACACGAGATGCCGATTAAAGATGTGCCTGCGCATGACACCACATTAGTATATTAGTGCATAAGTAATGACTCGTTGACTGGAGTATAAAACAGATTGATAATTTACAAAGAAAGTCAATCAATAAATAAACTGTCCCTAACCAGCTCGGGAGCTGGCAGGATGACATTCCATTATCCCGTCAGGCATATTGCAGTCAAGAGCGTGAAACCTGAAAGTGTAAGGGCCCTGCCCGCCTCGCCAGCAGCCCCCCGTCCTCTGCGTGGCACCCCAGTCATCAGACCCCTTCATCTCCAGCGCAGCCAGGGGCTCGTGTGTGCCCACTGCCGCAGACACACCTGTGCACCCCTCAATCCGTAGCACAGTGCTGCTCAGGTCTGCCGGAGCGACGGCTGCCCGTGGTGGCAGCCCCGAGGTGACAGCCCTGTAGCGACAGTACCGTGCCACTGAGCACCTGACAGCTGATGGCCTGCAGACAGCGCTGTCAGAGAATCAGAGACTTCCACACGCACAAGTGAAATTAACTTCTGTGAGTCTGACATTTCCCACAATCAATGCACAGGGTCCTTGTCTCCAGGATCAAAATTCATAAATCAAAAGCAGGAAGCATGAAATAAGGTATCTGATAAATCCATTAAGTGCAGTGCAGCGCGCTCTGTCGTGCTGTCTCAAGTGCTCTTGGGCCAGCGAAGCCCTCAGGCTGGCTGTGGGACATGTGGGGTGCGCCCGCGGCCGTGGCCCCCATTCTGGGGTGCTGCGCTCACCCCGATGGCATTGTGCTTCAAATGGCAATTCAGTCTGTACTCTCCCCGGGTTCCCAGCTGCACAGAGAAAAAGAGTGAGGTATGGAGTGCTTTCAGGGGACACAAGTCCATCTAACTGCCCGTGACCTCCCTGGACACTAGTTCTGGCTGGACAATGGACTTGGTCTTAGTAGGCAGAAAACCAGTGGAGCGTGTGTGTGTGTGTGTGTGTGTGTGTGTGTGTGTGTACCTCTGTGCACTGTGTGTACATACATATGTGTGCGTGTGCACGTACACTGTGTACATGTATAATGTGTATGTGTGTGTACACATACATGTTGTGCTTACCTATATATACCATGTCTGTACCCATGCACGTGTGTACCTGTATAAAGCGGACATACAGGTGTGTATATAATGTGTGTGTACATATACGTGTGCACAGATACATACACATACACGCTGTGTGCACATATATACGATGCGTACACACACACGTGCACACAGGTGTACTCTGTGTGAGTGCACCCGTGCCTGAATCCCTGAACCAGCACGGCTCTCCCAGGAGCCTGACGTGCATCATGGATCCAGGCCCCTGTGTGTGAGCAAGCTCGTTTCTCGTCTCGAAGAAACCAGGAGAGACCGCGCTCCTGGGTGTCTGAAAGTCAGCCTCTGTCCTTGGCCGTGTGTCACACGCCCTGCTGCTGTCACACCTGCTTTGCTGCTCTACAAGCACACGGCAGGACAGGACTTAACCCTGCTCCACACGGAATGATAGAGTCAAATGCTCCAAAGGTAAGTTAGTACTGAGCACATCTGCCCTCACTGAGCGATGGGCTCTTCCCTACTCATTAAGTGAATGCCCAGGTCTGCCAGGATTGCCTAATGGGGAGCTGGCGATCCCTTTCACCTGAACCTCCAAACTCAGAGGCCTTTGTTTCGGATGTGGAGTGTGCTGCGTGCTGGGGACAGCGCACAAAGACACACGAAAGCCATTTGGTCCTCATGGAGTGCTCCCACAAGCCGGCTGGTCAATAGGATGACCGGGTGTGTGACCTCCAAGTGCACTGAGGCTGCTGTCACGCAAAGCTTTCAAATGCAGGACATGGGAAATCTTCCCCTGTCACCAGAAGAAAACTGAACATCCCAGGGGTCTGGGTTCACTGTAGCCTAAATCGCGAGCATGTTCTCAGTCCAGTAGGTCAAACTGTATGAAGTGGACATCTGCTTCATGTCATGAGGACAGCTGCGGGTCAGCCCCTGTCCTCGGGTTGGGCGCGGCTAGGAGCTTGCTCTGTCTTGTTAATTACTGACCTTTAAGTTTGGGGAAAGAAAACCAGGTGGCAGGAGGTCTTGGCTGCAGTGGCACTACCCCCAGTGGCACCCTGCTGTGAGCACAGGCGCATTTGCTGGCCTTCCCTGGGATCTAAGGGTCACCAGCATGACGGGGCCACAAAGTCACAGGGACAGACACTCTGATGCCACATGTTGGTGCTTCCCCGACGTGGGCACAGAAATGGGGCTTTGTTCTCCATTGGACTTGGGGAGTCCAGTTTATACCTTTCCCAGGCCAGTGAAAGTAGTCCTTTCGTTGACAGTGGCCCTGGGTATATGGCACGGGTCTGATCACATCTGATGGGGACATTCGTTTCCTACAATCAAGAAACCCTGTGTAAACATCCTCCGTGGGGACTGGTCTCAAGTTCCATTTGAGAACTTGGTTTGCCTTTTTTCCTCTCCTTCTTCTGGACAAAATGAATACAGTAAGCCAGCACCTTTTGGTATGTTGGACAGAGTCAAGGAGAGCCATGGGGACTCTGACACCTGTTTACTTCCCTTGGAGGTGGGAATAATGAAAGCCTTAGTGTTTTTGCAGATGTACAGGCATCTTCACAAACAGAGCTCCCTAACCGACTGGTATTCAATGCAGCAAGTTCTCTTCAATCGAGTATTAATTCCTAATCCCACCACATAACAAACTGAGAAGGACTTGGGGAGACTAAGCTATGCAAAAGATGCTGAGTAAAAATTAAGAGGCTTCAAATAACCTCATCTGGCAATTCAGTGAGTGGCCCCTCTTTCAAAGCCAGTCTGACTTCCCATCCAATGCCTGGAACCGACGCTGTGTGCATTTACCCGAACCGGACCTGCTTATCAGTCACCTCGTGACAAGAGAATCTTGAATGGCTGGACATGGTGGGCCTACAATTCGTCATTTCAGAATGTCTGACATGGTCACCATTCTTTAAAAGCTCACTTAGAAAATGATAGAAATGAGAAACGTTCAAAATTCAATGAAACTGCTTGTAGACCTAAACTTTACTTGGACATTTGAAGTACGTGTGTGGTGTTTCTCTCGACCACAGACTGCAAAGTTTCTGGTTGTTTATTTATTGTTATTATTTTTTAAGAAGCAGGAAAGGTGCCTTGTGACTTCAGCATTTATAACTTAGATATTTCCTTTCTTTTTTCCCGGAATATTTTTCGATGAGTGGATCTGCTGGGCCTGCCTGGGAGTCTGACACAGTGGAGAGCTAAGCTTTGGAGAAGCAAGGAAATGCTTCTCACTCGTGGCATGCAAATTAATTGCTAAATCACAACGCAATTTCTATGGAATTGCATTTGAATGCAGGATTAATAATGAATGAATTAATCAAGATTAATTTTATTATAATGAATACCAAAGGAGCTAATGATGATTGGCTGCCTGTTCTCCAGGCTGCCTTATAAATATTCACACTGCTGGTGAATTCCTTTACAGTGCTCCCTATGTCTGAGGGAGTCTTCCTTCCTAACTCCACGTGTCATGTAGGAGAGGTTTCCCCCGGATCTTCTGATTTAGAAATTAATTTCCTTGCTAGACTTCCCGTTTCTGGAGGGGATTCCCAGCTAGTGAATTGTTGAGAAAATATAGGAATCTTGTATTTGGAAAACAAAGGTCCACATGTGAGTAAGGTCTCTTTCCAGTGCTGTTCCTCTCATGCAATTAGCTTGACATAGTTAAGAAAATTAATTCAAAATGAAATTAGGTGATGTTTTGGAAAATGGCAGGCATTATTTCAATTCAAGTTAGTGGGATTGTGGTTTGGCCAAACTTTAAATCATCACTTCAATTTAATTCATGTAAACCTTAAAACTCTGCATAACACCCAAATAAAAACATAAGGGCATGGTGTCCTCCAAAGTTACAATTACCTACATGTCCTGAAATGAAAATGAGAATATTGATAAATTACAAGCAGCATGGCTTGAGATTGTTTCTTAGGGCATGATGACAGGTTTTAGAACCAACAGGAACAATAATTCACTGGTGACTTTACTTGTCTCTCAGGGCCGCTCCTCCCTGCCCCCCACACCCCAGCTCCTGACCACATCTGAGGGCCAGCACAGGCCATTTCCACCTCTGTTTCCTCACCTTCCACTCAGCCCTTCCTCCTGCAATCTTGCTGCAAGACCTGCTCGACAATACTGTCCATAAGGCCCCCAAAGTTTCACTGTGAGGCCAGAGCGCCAAGATGCTATTTCCATTTCATTCTGATGCATGTATGTTCCTCATGCTCCCCGACCCTGAGAACTGCCTTTTCTCTTGGCTCCGTTCTGTGTCCTGTCTGCTCATCCTCAGTTCCATTTTCATGGGCTCTCAATCTCTTGCTTACTCCTTAGGTGGCAATTCTAGATTGTGTCTCTTCTTCCTCATTCTTCCCGCTCTCCCAGGACCCCGTCATCTATAAACATGTTCATAACCATCAGCGTTGTTTGCGCGTGACTCTCTCACATCTTTTCTTTAGCCTGGTCCCTCCCAGGTGACCACGTCTACCATCTCACAAGCATCTTTAACCTTCACTTGTCCAAGCCCTCGCTCCTCTATCCCTCCTCCCACCCTACCTGTTTTCCCACTGTGTCTTCTATTTGTGATTTCCAAATGGCCTCCTCACCTTCCATAAGACGGAGATACTGATGGTCACGAAAGAGACCTGACCCTGAAGCGCCTGCGTTAGTGAAACCCAAGACCTAGACTCTAAGAGCCACGTGATGGGGTGTGTCTGAACCCTCACAAATGACGGCTCGTTTCCTCGGTCTAGGTCTCCCCTCAGTACGCTGTGTCGCTGACAACTTAACTCCCCTAAGAGGTCAGCTGGTGCTCATGACGTTGTCTCTAGCTATTGTGTGTTTGCCAAAATTTAACCTAGGTTATTTGGACCTAAGATTTGGTAACAGTTAGCAATTTGGTGCTTATGTAAAACATTTAGTAATTTTCAGACTTTAAATAATGCTGTAATCTGATTTTTCAATTGTACAACTATTTTGGAAAAAGCCAAGACCTCAGTCTACGTTAATTCATCGCTTGCAAAATAATCATTAATGATCATTGACTGCCACACATTTTGCTGAGCATGCCATGGAATGGTCTCCAAACCTCACAAAAAGTCTGCTTTTAATTCTGATTTGACAGATGCATACATTGGAGCCAAGAAAAGGTTAAGATCTTGCCCAAGGTCACACCAACAAATAGCCAGCGTCTTAATTTGTTGTTTCAAAAACACTTTGCTTTTGCTGCCTTTTATCGAGATTCTACGCCCCAAATAAAAAAATAAACAATAGTTTGCCTGAGTTAGCATTGCCTTTCCCTGCTCTCACCATTTACACTCACTGAGTTTGCATGATTTCCCCAAGTGAGCCCGTCTCTAGGAGATTAAATGATGGTTTAATAAACCGAGTCCAGACTTTAATGCTTTTTGAACCGACTGAGCAGGTTTAGGAAATTCCTAGGTTCCTTTCATACTTTTGTGGTAAATATTAACAAGTTTCATTTCACATTTACCCCTTTTTCAGGAAAGAATATCGATGTACAGTGACACAAAGCTCATTTAAGAAAGACAATCTCACATTTTGTGCCTAATATATTCCCCACAGGTAATTCTAACTGAGATTATTATAGGGCAGAATGAAGTCCTCTGTTTGGTAAGCGAGTGATTTTTCCCTGGGAGAAGTAAAGAAGGGCATGGAGATTGCATCCATGATGGTGAGCAAGAGAGAAAATTAGAAGAAGCCAAAACCAGGGAAGGGCCAGGCATCAGAGTCCAGTGATATGTTCGTCCTCCCTCCAGAAAATGATGGTTGTTCATTTTTAAACCAGGTGATTCAGTGACAGGTACCTGCCTAATCCATAGGTGTCCCAGGCCTCCACCACCCTCGCTGGCCCCTGGGCCCACGGAGCTAACGTTTCCAGGAATTTAGGGGCCATGACTCTGGCTCAGTGTGTACGGTGACGTACTGACATTTGGTTTCTACAGGTAGCAACTGATGCTCCACCGCGGAGCAGCTTAAATTCTAATTAGACACACAGCCTAAGGCCCTGAATGGACCCACTTTGGTAGAATTCATCTTCCTCACTCAGATGAGGTTTAAAGCTGACTAGAAGGGTCTGTCAAACTCAGAAAACGACCGATTTGGAACATTCTTTATTACAATCTGAAAATCTTGGCAACTTAAGGGAAAGAGAAAGTGAACGAGCTGGGTCCCGGCTCCAGAGACGAGCCGTGTGTCTTAACTTCCACAGGCACCAGGTTAGGTTAGTGAATCAGTTTTTCCCCCAAGGGCACACATTTCCCAAAGATACGTAAAATAAGAAATGGTTTAGTTTCCATGTAGATGGCTGATGAAACACACACATGCAGACAGTGAAAGGGTCTGTGTGAGAGCAAAGCTTTCCCCCGGGTGCTGCAGGGGACGCAAACCAGGGGACGCAAGGGGACACTGGGAAACACATACTAAACTTGTTTTTACACACTATTGTAGTTATATTTTCAGATGTTGAGTTGAATATGTACTGTCCACTTCTAGACCCTTTTTAGGGTGAAGTCTCTCTAAACTGAAAGTAAGGGGTCCACTTGTAATCTGGAAAGGTTATGATACACACGCCAAAGAGTGTTCAAATAGTCTAGAAACAGGGAAAGTAGATTAGTAGTTTTTCCGATTAACAAACAGACCCATTATTTGAAAGTTACAGGTACTTTGGTGGAGAAGCTGTCTAGTGGAGAAAAACAAGTACCTTGAGGTATAATTTGGAAATGTCATTAACACACTATTTAAATCAAGTTTATCAAATGTCTCCCAACCTTTGGTGCACGCCACAGTTAGTTCAAAGGCTCGGTACTCCCCATCTGGGCAGGAAAATAAAACGTAAACAACCACGTCCAAACACGTAACAAACACCGCATGACAAGTGGCTTACGGATTTTACTTCTCAGTGTTGCACCTACGCTGGCTGCTGTACAAGGGCACAGCGTTAGCAGTGATACAACTCCTCATATTTGAAAACACACCACTAAGTGCCCTGACGGGCCCACCAGGTCAGGTCAAGGCACGGAGTTGGTTGGCTGAGGGTCAGTATCCCCACTGTCCCCAATCTTCATCTTCATGGACTGTGGGAATAAGGGGGCATGGAGGGACCTGGGAAGCAAACGGGGTACGGCGGGAGAGGCCGGATGCGTGCATCCTCTCAAGCCGCGCTCATGTCTCACAGACGAGCCAACAAAGGGGGGTCAGAAAAGTAAGGTGGCGTGATCACCATACGACACAGACCCGGAGCCCAAAGCCAGGGGCCCCACTGGGTCAGTACCAGCGTGTCCCCTAAGAACGAACTGAAGGTTATCATTTCACATTTGTACAGAATCAAAGAGTTTGGACCCCAAACTACAGTCAACAGAAGTGGATTCCAATTATTCACTTTATCACCGCCTCCCAGAGTGTTTATATTGTGGACAGCGGTTCCTGCTGTAGTTCAGGGGTGAGAAGCGAGTTGTCAGTCTTACTGCATCATGCGTGAGCGGGTCTCCTCGGTTAGCGTTCCCCAAATGCGACACTAATTATCCAATTGCCTGACTGTAGCTCTCAACCGTTGTGTGGAGTTGCACATATACCCGGAACCCACCCGCCTGCCTCACTGCAGAGCAGGAATAGTGTTCAAGTTGAAAGAAATCGTGAGAACGACCGCATCCCATGGATTTTAACGCAGTGTTGGGGCATCCCAAGTACTCTGGTCAGGTCTGTGAGGCCAAACGTCAGGACCGCCCTGCCTTTGCAGCTATAAATCAAGTCACAAAGCTGACAGATGAAGTGCATGCTATGGCCCTGCCTTGCTGAAGGAGGGCGGGGCCGGACATCACCTGGGCGGTGGTGGGAGGAGGCATTTGGTCAGGTATGCGCTGACCTCGCAGGACCCTTGCTACACTGGACTGTGCATGGTGAACAAGGGCGACTCTGAAGGTGGGGCCTGGAGTGTGGTCACCAGCGCACCAAGACTCAGGGTGTCTCCCGGACACTGGGCCCAGCTCCAAGGCACCCCGTTCTGGCTGAGACCCAGGAGGTGCATTTCAGACACGCTGCCCGGTGACCCCGGGGGCCCAGGCGTTGCTTGTCGGGTCTCTAACTGGGCTGACTCACGATGCTGAGCTCAGCTTTGCAGAGTGGACCACGGATGATTCATCACAGGCTGGCAGAGTGAGTAGAGCACATACACCGTCCCTCTCACGTTCACTTCTGTGACACGATGTGGTGGGGCCTTCCCACGCCCAGGCTCTCATGGACGCTGGCCTGCACACTCAGCCGTCACCCTTTGCCACCTTGGGCAGCCTCCTTTCCATGAGGGAAGTTTAATGTGAGTCAGAACTGAGAGAAAAGTCTCTTAATACCTTTGAGAAGAAGCAGAAGAATACATTTTTATTTCAGTGAAATTGTTTTTGTTCAGCCAGATTGGGGAAAATCTTTACTAAATCAAGTGTTTGCATTTTTAAAAAGTTAATTTAAACTAAACATACCATTTGATCATTAGGAATTGAAAGCAAATTCAATCTCTAGAGAATGGAGGGAGTCGTTTGGCAAGAAAAATCAATATAAACATTTTAATATAGAAATTTGGTAGGCAAATACGAATATTTAGACCTAAGACTGATTTTTAAGTATCATCTGCATTATCTTAGTTTCTCTTTCTACATTTTCCTTTGCATTCATGGTTAACAAAACAATTAGTTTTGAAAGAACTGATATGGACTTACATTTTAAGGACATATCAATACCAAACATCTAATGTACTAACACAGTTGTGAGGGAACAAACAAGTCAGTCTTTCCCATCAACGGAGATAAGTGGGCGGGAAGGGAGAAGCGCTCTGACCCTCAGACGCAGACAGGGCGCGTCCTTACAGTGAGCAGACGATCATTTTCATCTACTGGTCATATCATCTCCGGACAGTCGTAACAGATGGCCTAGACGCAAGGGACTCAATAAAAGAACCTGCAGCTGCGAGAGGCTTGACAAATGTGTTTCTGCATACCTCATTCTGGCATAATTCGTTTATGCTGGGTGGCAGCACGAGAAGGCGACATGGACAAGCCTGGAACAAAGCCAGATGTGATAGATGCACGAGCAACGAAAAGTCCTTTTTCCCAGACACCGGCCTTTGCTGTCCCCTAATCTCTGATTATCATAACTCTCAGTGTTATGAATCACTGCGTATTGATTGGCCTAAGTGCACTTCTTGGACTGTGACAGCAAAGCACGATCATATCTGCTCCCCAAACCTCCACGCAGAGAAGACCGTGGAAAACGCTGCCTTTCCTTTAGTGGTTAAAGGAAACCCACTAAAGGAAACCCCCTTCTGCGTAACACCGCAGAAGGCTTTGTGTATCCGGCCAGAAACACTACACCGTGGACGTGGACTTGGCAGGCCATAGAGCAAGCACACAACGTGTTCATGTGGTTGGAAAACCATTAGCAGGATTCTTTTAAGGACAGCTGAGTGCTGTGACTCACGCGTGGCTCGTTTGTGCTGTTTGGAAATGGAGCATTCTTCCTTAATGCAGGAAATACACCATGAGTTCCAATGTTGTTGTTTTTTTGGGGGGGCACCTTAGTCCCCTGTAATTTGAATATGATATTCTAATTGATTAATTGGATTTTCTTGTAAGGTTGCACATGAGTTTTTGATGTAAAAAGATTACCCACATTCTCTGCAAGAATGAAAATGCTTGAAACTGCTCTGTAAATTAACGGTACCATAATGGGAGGAAGCATAGGATAAGGTGACCATTTACGCTCAATAAGTGGCTTCTATTTTAAAATTACGTATGTTGACAGGCAAAAACAAAAGAAAGTGAAAGCAGAAGCACACCTACAAACTCCTGCAGCCCAGCCATACTTAAACGGTCTGTGCAGGGACGTTAAAGCGTGACCGGTGATGTCCTAAGGCCAGCTTGCTGCTGTGGACGTGCCAGCTGGTCACGAAAAGTGCACAGGAAACTCACTGTGCTGTGCTCTGGCTGGTCCCAGAAACGTCGCTCTCATTCAGTCGACCCTTTCCTTTAATGCAGGTACATTTTAATCCAAAGGAGAGCGCACTAGTTGTTGGCACATTGATCTCTTCCCAATATCTTTCTTTCTTCTCTTCACCCCATAACTGCTGGTTTGGCAGAAAGGAGAGAGATGGCCTTTCAGAGGATAAACAGGGCAGTCTAAGGGAGCTGGAAGAGCACGTGTAACAATGTGAGGACCCAGGTGAGATGAAAGTAATTAGCTAAGATGAGCAGAACAGTTCCTTGTAAAAGACGATGGTCCAGAATTCAGTTAATTGGCAAGGCAACCTGAGAAAGGACGTGTGGTTCCCAAGGTGAGGTTTTGTGTCCTTCCTAACTGCAGATGCAGACCAGAAACGCCGGGTGGAGTGGGTAGGGTGCCCACTTTGTTTATGGCTGAAACACCAGAGTTGTGGAAACCAGAGCTTCCCGAACGTGAATGTACGCACTGACTGCCTTGGGTGTTGCCAGAAGGTCCATCCTGTTTCAGGAGGTCTGGGGTGGGGCTAAGGCACCCCCAGGGGCCAACATGGAGGGCCCGGGACCACCACCCAAGTGGGAGGGCCTGACGAGCTGAGCGGGAGACAACGCAGTCCTTGAATATCAACATTAAAGGCTGTGCAGGGACACATTCTAGGTCGACACGGTCGATGGCAGGGCCACTGCTAATGGCACTGCAGGGCTGCAGGCTGTGGCGCGTGACAGCCACCTAAGCTCAAAAATCAAAGTATTTACAAGAACCATCGTATCCATTTTAAGCTCCCTTATTTAGCTCAAGAGCAAAACCTAACTGAAAACAAATGAATTACTACTGGAAAAAGTTACCCTAAGTCTGTCATTTCTGTCACGTAGTAAAAGGAGGATTTCCCTATGTTACAAATGTCCCCAAATATAACTGTTGAAACCGCTCACCTCAGTGCCCGCATATGGGCTTCCTCATGGATTCTGGGCGTAAAGGTTGGCTCCCTTGTAGGACATTTGGTCACATCAGGACAGTGACCTGGCTATGTACATCCTGGTAACTAAGAAACACAAACTATACTTTGCGTAGAATTGTTGATATAAAAATTATCGGTGTGGGCCATAACAGACCTCGTCTGTGCCACAAACAGCGTATAGTGCACAGGGCACCATGGTCCCACCACCACACCCAGAACGAGCTCCCTTAGATTGCCCTGTTTCCCTCTGAAATGCCATCTCTCTCCTTTCTGCCAAACCAGCTTCACCATGTCCATATGGGCAGAAGAGGAGAAAGTCTGCATGGCCCTTCAAAGACATGCCTCAAACACGTGTGCCCTTCAGAGCCTGCTGGGGGGACACATGAGTCAGACTCTTCTCTGGCTTTCTCAGGGCATTGAACTTGGCATGGAGCTTCTATGGACACAAAGTCCCAAACTTAAAAGGACCACACAGCGGCTGTGAGTGTCCCAAGTTGCAGGTGAGCGCCCTGTGTGTGGATGTCGGGGTGGGTGGGGCCGAAGGGAGGGGTTGCCTCTGAGACACTGCTAGTCACTCGTGACGGTAGCTTCATCTGCTGCACACAGTCCAAAGCCCATTCCACTCGCTGGTTACAAATAGAAGAACAAAATTCCATAGGGCACACGAGCAAACGTTCCACACCATCGCTGAGCAAACTTCCACTCAGATATACACCAGTGTCTCTAGCTGGGACATTGCCCTCAAGAAACACATTCGAGCCAGATTCCCGGCCCACCAGCATGCCCACCTGTTGGACTGGCAAGGTGCCCTCTCCCAGGGCACGGGCGAAACGCACGAGGAGGCAGAGGCAGGGCCCATGCCAGGTGGGTGGGGCCCTCCACACGGCTCGCTGGCCCGGACGCCAGACTCACAAAGCACTGACTCCTTCTTGAAGGTGGTCCATGTTAGCACATGTAAACATTCTGATTTTGTTTCTGTTTTTTTTCTTCTTCCTTTTAAGCTCACTTTGCCTTGCCTTCCCACTCTCCTTTTCTTTAAAGAACCATTTCCACACTTGATATTGGTAATGTAACCGCACATCACACACGCTTTTGCAGCCAGCACAGAATGCACAGCATAGAAAGCAGGTATTTTTGTTGTTTAATTGGGGGTCCTATGGCATCTTGTTGAGTTAGGAGAAGTGTTAGAACTACTGAAACGAGGTGTGGTGTCATGTGCAAGGGGAAAATATAAAAAGATACGTCTTACCACCGATAGCTGAAGTCAATACATTTCTTTAGAATGGAAAGGACGCACATTTGAATGGCGAGGACACTAGCTGATGGGTTTTGTTTCCCAGGATGGGTGTCCCAGCAGGGCCCGCTGGCAGCTCAGTGGCGAGGGCGGACTGGTTAAACTCCACGGGCGGTATGCAGTCCGGCCAGGCCCCCGGCCACGCTGTGAGTCCAGACAGCAGCTTGCCAGCCTCGTCCCCTCCCACCTCACGGGCTCTGGTCCTTGGGAGTCTGGGCAGTGGCCTTCAAAAGCCACTTCTTCCTGTGACCAATCATAGTATTTAAGAGTGTGAATGGTGTCTTATCCTGAAGACTAACAAGTAACAGTCGTGGGAAGAGCATGGCAGCGGGTGGATGGCGTAGGTGAAAACTCACGTCTTATTAAGCTACTGAACAGTAACATTTGTAGGAGTCTTAGGAAATGTGTCATAAAAGCTTCAGATAAAATGCTAAGTGGAAAGGCACAAATAAAAGTGAATTGTGTGTGTGCGTGTGTGTGAACTGAGATGGGCCACAAATACTGTAAACTAGACAAAGCTGTGTCAGAATACTTTGGGCTTTTTAAACTACAATATGATATTTTAAAAAATCATTGTAGAGAGACAGTCTACCCTTCTGTTTTTCCTAAGAAGATTAGAGTAGTCAACATTTAGTGGGGAGGGAAGAGGGAAAATTGCTGTATGGTTGTGAAATTCTTGTAAGATTATCTTAAATCTGTGAGGTTACCATCAAAATCTTGCAGATTTTGAATGCAATTAAGCCATGAAAAAAGTGCTAAGACCAGGCCTTACCACTGACAGCGTGATGGGAAATGAATCAGAGCGGACAGGAAACTGAATAGCTCGAATACTTCTTTATGTACGTTAAACAGAGTTTTTAATCTATGGGAGCATTCAGACTTTCATTACACACTTCATAAACGTATTTAACCTTGCACGTGTTTAAGTGATAATACTACACTATTTACAGGACAAAACAACAAACAAATCCCCAAGTTAAGGCAGGGTCAAAGTAAGAATTCAGCTGGACTTGAACCATTTTCGGGCATAGAGAATTAGACAATGTTAATTTTTAAAACAGAAAGTAAGAGAAAGGGCCGTGCCCTTGAGCAGATTTGCCTCTTTGAAATTCAGTTTTCTCATCTCTAAAATGGGATAGTATTGCCCACTGTGTATCTTCATTCTGCAGATTGAATGACTGATTCTTTCATTCAACTACCACTTATTGAGCACCTACTATGTGTCAGGCAGCCTTAGAGACTCAGCATTTCCAACTGTGGGGAAACCTGACAAGGTCCCTTCCAGTGTGGGGAAACAGACCACGAACTGATAACCCAACACCCCCATGTGGGACGTCTGGCAGTAAGCGCCCACTGTTCTGGCAGGTGGAGGAGGCTGTGACGGGGAGGCTGTCAGGGAGCCTGGCCTGACGTGCACGCCCAGGGTCCTGTGTCCTCCTGTTGGGCATCTGTCACACAGTGGGAGTTGCTGTGACACTGAGGGCAGGCTCATGCGCGTCCACTGCCCTCACTGCATGGAAGAGGTAGCTTAGCAACTGATGTGAATCAGACGCTACCGAACCTTCCAACAGTCACCGTTCACCTATGACAACAAGAATATGTTGTTACATAAGCAACAGTTCAAGCAAGCAAGTCACTCCTTAGTTTTGTCCTTGCAGTGCCTTCCGGACTGAGAGACAAAAGGACTCTGTCACCCGAACGCCCTGCTCCTCGAAGCAGTCGGTTCTGGGGACTGCAGTGTGCATTTCCCCAGGCCTGGTTCTCGGCCGGGATTCGTGCACGGGCTTGCCAGCGGTGCCTCCATTAGGCAAGTGCATGCTGCCCTGTGGAGCGCCCCCTAGACCCAGGCTCTCGGGCGGTGAGGTGATGCCAGCGATAAACATGTTTAAATAGAGTTGCTGCTCTCGGGTTCACTGAGCAGGGACACGTTTTATTTTTGTTAAACAGAAAATGGCGTTCAATTGGCTTATTTATATGGCACTGTGGTCCACACAGGATAGACTCCTTGGACCAGCTCTCCCTCAGCGACAGGGAACAGAATTATGGAATCTCTACTTTCAACTGGGTAGCAATACCCTGCAAAATGATTTCACAATTTTCATGCTATCTTTCAAATTCCAGAGAATTTTTTTTTTTTTTTTTAAGAAAAAGAAAAAGAAAAAACCCATGGAACACCAAAGCAAATTAGAACACTGCTTCGCCCAACTTGGTCAGAACACATGTAGTGAAGACACACGACACACAATTCCCAGGAGACTGGGGGGACTCCGACGGCCAACCTGGGTGAAGAAATGCATGGCAGACATCAGACTTTATGCTGGAACATGGGACCTACCACGGGAATCAGCCTGGCTTTCCAATGAATGAAAACTGCCAAGCTAAGCAGTTCTCTCAGAGAAAGACTTTGAATCTGGGCAGGCCTGCAAGGTAAACAGGTGTGCTGAGCCGTTTTCTGTGTCAGGACCAGACTGGAACTGACACAAGAGCATTCCTGGAAGAGCCTGGGGGGGGGGCCGTTATGGCCACGTCTTGGGTCCCCCACCCAATGCCTCTCGTGCCTCATCTTTGCCTGTGGGTCTAACCCGCAGCGGCTAGATGCTGTCTGAACAGGCGGCTTGTTACGCACTTTCCAACCTCCCCTAGAATGCCATTATGTCGTAGCAGGATATAAACATGGCAGCATGCCCTGACCTTTCAGCAGAGAAAGAGACCTTAACCCTGAAGCAAAATGTACGTTGAGTGTTGCCTGTCTCTTAGTTTAGAGCTTTCTGTAATCCAGCAAAATGTGAAATTATTTTTCTTAACTTCGGTGGCTCTGAAATGATTTTGGAGTGTGTGCTGACTGTGCAGCCTGGGGGCACACGTCCAGCGTGCAGACCACCCCGGTCATCTGACCCCGTGTGCCACCTCCGATACTACGTGGCGGTTTGTGTGCGACAGAACTGGCTGGGCGGACGTCGTAGCACATGGGAGGGTAAACCGATATTTAAAGCATTCTCAGCACAGATAAACCTAAGTTCTTTGTTGACTCACAAACCGACCAGCAACTTTCCCACATCAGAGGCTCACCACGTTTGTGCCAAGTGGCCCTGTTTCTCCACGTTTCCGAAGCTGCACAGAGCACCAAGGGACAGAGGGATGGCTGCAGAGGGAACATTCCAATTTCCAAAAGCAGAAAAGACAAGGGAAGCTTGCCAAACAATGCTGTTCCTTGTGACAGCAACTCGCTCTTAACAGCCTCGAGTGTTTAACATATTGAAACAGTTCATCTTCCTCCAATGAACTTTAATAAGTCTGCCAGGTGAGAAGCTGTGCTCCATACTTCTTCATGTTGTCTCCGCCTCGGCACATCCATCCTGCCGGGCTCCTCTGGCCCACTCCAGGGCTGCGGTCGGGCCCGGCTCGGTTATTGCCGTCATCAATAACCTGGCCACGCTCCATCCCTCAGCCTCCTGGTACCCTGCAACATCTAATAAGAGCCCTTTGCCACGATGGCTGATCGATCCACAGGGCACCCGTTCCCTTTACTCAACTCACCCTGCTAAAGTAACATGACAAGGGGACAAATATGATTTTGACTGGATCATGTCAAGAAAAAAGAAACCAATCTGGAAAATTTCCCTTTGGGGCCAATTTATACAGAAAACCAGTTTTTACACTTGGGACTAATCCCTTTCTGTGCTCACCAGATACTCATAAATAAATAGTAACTCTGTTGGGCATTGCACTAAACCCGTGTTAGTTTAAGAAATTATAGTTATATGCATATGTGTAAATCTTGATGAGTTAGAAGGAAAATTCCAATACTCATGATCATCCGTTCCTCTGTCTGCAGGAAAACATACACTTACAACGCACGGCCGCAGTCTGGGCACCCCAGTGTGTTCACCATTGTATTTATAGGCGTGGTCATGCATGTTAGAAATACAGTTTTAACAGTTGAAGGCATTAACACTCAGCACGTTTGTAAAGGAAATGCCATAGTCAAATATAGTGGAGTTTCTTCATCAAATCAACACATGCGAAAGAGGATTCAGTGAAATACTATTTTTGGTGGACGTAGGGATGGAACCCAATAATGTGATGGTGGCAGCAGGTCTGAGTTGGGGAACATAGTCTAAAATTTCATAGCAAACACTCTAGAAATGCAGTTTAAACACTCTCGTGCCGCTCCCATCTGCTTGGAGCTGTGTGTACACAGCATGTGTGACTGCCACGCCAGCGTCAGCGCTGTGAAATTTTGCACATGTCCTATTATTACTAATATTTGTCAATGTTACAATATCAAATATAAAAATATGAGCCAAAGTACAGAATGCATACTTTTAGTAGAGAAATGCCAGCATTTTTGTTGTAATTTTTCAAACCATGTGCTATATCCATGGCCTTCTCTCCAACTAATTACCCCCTTTTTTGCAGGAGGCATTAAAAAAATGCCGTTAATGACCCAAGTCACTTTTCTGCTGGTTTACTTTTGGTTTGAGTTTTTGACAGCATAGGGCAGTCTAGCTTCATCAAGTTCTTGGCATTTTAAAAATCAAACATTGTTTTTTAAGTTTTTTACAGAACTCTCTTAATACTAGCTCTCACCCTGGTATCTTCTGTACGAAGTAAAAAACAAATGCCACACAGAGGTTCTAGGGACCATTACGTGGCCTTGGGGACTTTAAATGACTATAAAGACCAGAGGCATCATTGTTCTGGTGTGTTTAAATCCGTTGGGCTTCTTATAATGTGTTAGCTTATTTTGAAACAAATTATCCATTTCTAGAGATATAAGAAACACAAAATTATATTGAGACTCTTGGATTATAAATATTACAGGGTTAATACTGATGATAAAAGAGTCAAAAGGCCCATTTAAAAACGATCTTCCTCCACTTAGCCGTACTAATTAATCAGAGCATTATTATCAACTCATGGAAATAAAACCCTTCCCCTAAGTTTAACATGCTCATGCATCATTCCTCATAGCTGAGAAATAAAGCTCTTCCCCACCAGGCAAGCTGATAAGAAGATGATTACGACGGGTCCCCTTGCGTAGAGAGCATACCAAGCAAATGATCTGAGTGGCAATAAAAACGTACCACTTCAGGAACCACTGGAATTCTGAGCTTTGATCCAATGTCAGTAGACAAAATTCAAAATTCAAACTTTGATTCATAGTGCAGAGAATTCTAAATTAAACGTTGAGTTTACATTCTTAGCTTATAGCAGTATCCTGGTTTTTAAAATAACATTTCCGTTAGAAATGAAGGTTGTAAGAGCAGTGACATATTTAATTTAGCGTCAAATGTATAGGATAGATGTAAGCACAAGAGTTGTTTTGTTCTGGCAGGATACATTTACGTGTTGACGTGAAAATTTTAATTTCACTTAAGCCTTTCCTGGTCATTGACATATTCAAATATACTTGAGGCACAAATGTGTGGTTTTTCAGTCTGCTGATTGTGTAGGTACAAAAGCAACAGGACACACCGACTCGGACAGCAGCCTGAGAGCAATCGCAGTAGGAACACTTGTCCCTGCTCACGATTCAGTGGCGACTGAGCACGGACAGCGTTTGTGATATACACGTGCCCTTCCCGGTAGGACTGTCACGAGGCCACGGCGTTCATCTACTCTGAGGGTCAGAGAGGGGTCAGACCTTCTCTAACTGTTCTTGATGTGGTTGGATATACAACAGAATTCAGGGTTTTTAGCTTAGGAGGAAGAATGGGCCGTTTCAAAGTGTCACCTGCCTGATTGAGGACACATAAATCCATTTTTTAATATTTTTGAAAAAATATTAAAAAGCACGTATACCTGAGGCAAATCAACCTCTGACCACGTGTGGTTCCCCTTGCACAGATTACCTTAAAGACTGAAGGCCTGAGGCCATCGTTCAACTAGACCTCATCCCCTCCTGTCACCCTCCGTTATCCCAGCGGCCGTGCCCCACAGGGGAGTGGAAAGCTGTGAAAGAAGAGGGCTGAGACTTTATCCTTAGAGCAGTGAGAAGGGAACCAGAAGACCTGGGCTGTCTGCGGGCCAAGCGTGGGTTTATATGAAGCAAAATCGAATCGTCTGAGTGATGTCCCCACCTGGGCATCCAGCAGGACAGGTAGAGGGCATCTTGCAGTGATCCCAACACACACAACACAACTGGCACGAATAGTCCTTTTGGCGTCCTGTGCATGCAGTGTCGAGAAATGTCTGGCACATGCATAAAGTGTCCCTAAAACGAAACACCTCCTCGTGGCGTAGCCATGCTCTAGAGAGACACTTTCTCTCTGAAACGTTGTTTGGTAGCTGTGTAACAAAGGCACTATGGGGGCACCCTCGGCGAGGCGCATGCAGCATGTCTGACCGAGACCCCTGGTTAGCGTGACAGCATTCGCATGGGAGGCTGTCTCTTCATGAGGACACACTGAGGACAGAGAGAAAGGCAGGAGCAGGCCCAGGGCTGCCCAGTGTTGTGGGCGCGGCCTGTCTGCGTTCCGGGCTTCGGACAGGACGCCTGTGAGTCCATGAGGCTTCAAGCCCCATGAAGAGGATTTCAGCAGTGGTTTTCATTCCACTTGCTCATAAAACTGGAATGATTCCACATTCAAGACAACTTGTTAAAAACAATCCCCATCCCACGTTGCCAGGACTGGATGGTAATTCTTGCTTTTAGACTTTTGGACTCTCTCCCCTTTCTTCGGGGACTGCCCGGGGCAGTTCTTGCTGCTTACAGTGACACCTACGGCTGGCAGGACCATCCTACCTGGGCTGGAGGCCCAACCGGAGAGTGCCGTCAGGGATGGAAGGTGACCTGCTTGCCAGGATGGCCACACGCAGGGACCGGCACAAACCAGCACTGCTTCAAGGGCCCATTCCAGGGCAGGAAGTCAGCTCGAGCTGCCTGAGCCGGAGCGCTGGACTCAGGACGCTGGGTTCCCACCTCACCAACAAGGGACACCACATCGGAAGGTGGGTTCTTCCTCCCCCCACTCCCTGGGCCGGGTCTGGGCAGAGTCCTGCTCTACCCCACAAACCACACCTGATTGGCAAACTAATTATTCCACCTGCCACCACATTCCACATAGAGTTAAGCGGGTTTTATTTTAAACGAAACACCGTTAATTTTCTCTTGGAACATCTGTGACCCATTCAGTAAAATGCTAAATTAAAACAATATTATTTTTAATCATTATCTTTGTTACCTTCCTAACCTTAAAAAATACCAGCAAATATTTAAATGTAAGCCCATTTGAATCTGAGCTCTGCCATTGCCAAGAATCAGGGGTGTCTCTGCAGTCGAGCTTTCCCTGCAGTGGCTTTGAACTTTCACCAGAAGGAAGAGCAACACACCAATAATTTTTTTAAATAGCGAATTTCTAAGTGACTGTGCTCGAAATGTTCACGGAGCGCAGCGACAGCCGTGTCAGGGTGCTCCCCGACACGTGAGCCTGACACCGCACTGCCGTCCGCTTTCCTCTCCCGAGAGCTGGCTGTCACCAAGGCCAGCTGCTTCCAGTTCCATTAACCGTGGACAAATAACCCGGTACCAGGGAGACTGACCCTTTTCCTGCATCGTGTGTCCTAAAGAAACCACTTTTTTAAAAGCATGGAGGAGATTTTATTTGTACTGCTCCCAGGGAAACAAACAATGAACTCTCCTTTTCATTTGGAAGACAAAACCAGAACGTGGGGCTTTCCAAATCCAAGCTGGCGTTTTGCTGGAGGTTTAATACGCTGACACGTATACAAACACATTTTGTGGGGCTAGCATATACCAGGCGGGTATAAATCTTGGATATATAAAGCGGGAACACTGCACATAATTTAAACAAGTAATAGGAACTCATTTCCCCACATAGCTCGTGCAACTGCAGCTCATCACGGCTGTCTCGGGGACATGACTTGTTTGGAACTGCCGCCCCTAAATCTGACAACAGCAAAGCAGCGGCTGAATCACCCAAGTTGAGAAGTTACTTTCAGAGACCCAGTCATTGTCCCTTACTCGATAGTGCCACCCCATGGACTGATATTTGAATATAATTCGACTGTTTTAGACTCAGGAAGCTGCCTGTAAGTAATACTCTGCATACCAGGCAGTCAAGAGCTATCGAACCTTCTCTCTGGCATGTGCAGTTCAAACTGTTTCCTTGAGCAAGCAGAGATGTCCCATTTCCGAGAGCATGGATGCACTGTAGTGAAACAGAAGAGCCAAACTGCTTTATTCCATCAATAAAAAAAAGAACCATTTGGTAAAGGGATGCATTACACATTTTCTATTTAAATCAGTTTATAAGAAGCAGATGTTAAGCTTTCCGTGGTAAGAAAAAAGGGAGTTATAAATGAATTAAACTGATTTTTCAGGAGATCTCTTACTCTCCCCCTCGTCTCCGTGCACTTGTACTTTTAGTGATAACAGAAATTCGGGGTTTTAGCAACTAGTCTTTAAATATCAGAGGCCAGGTTAGGAAAGTTCACCAAATTAAACTTATGTCGCTTTTAAAGACATAAAACCAGGTAGGTTCCAGATCATATTAACTAGAGAATCTTCACAATAAAAATCACCATGTAAGAGTCTCTATGAAAAATGCCGCCTACACTCACATTTTGTGCTCTCACAAAGCGTCTGTGACTTTTGATTTCATGATCTCTGTCAGTTGGCTGTAAAGGATAAATTGCCATTCAAGCGCATTTGAGAGCATTTCCCTTTTTTTGTGGAGGAGGTTGGTGTGAACTGTGATGACGTTAACATCTGAGCCTCGGCTGGCGAGTGGTGATGTTTCTAGAAGACGTCTCCTCCCTACGGGCACCCACACTGCCCGCCACACTGAGGGTGCTTCCTGTAGCAGGTGTCCACCAAAGTGCTGTAATTCAATGCGAGGCCTGGACAGTGTCACTGGAGTCTTTTGTGCTCAAACGTGGCTGAAACACTGGCCGTTGTGGGGACGCTGCTGCTTCGCCTGGGTTCCACTGGGCTCATTCTCGGCGATCCCCACTCAGTGTCCTCACTCCAACACAGCTTTTCCTTAGACTGCATTAATGAATCCGATAAATAAAGCATTGTATCGCCCATCCAGAATGGACATTAATTTTAGAACAAAACATTAATCGATTTAAATTTATGTACTAATGCAGACACAATCAATTTCAACTTCTTATGACAATTAGCAAAGCTTTTGCTACATCCCTAAAACACACTGACCCATCAATTATGGTTTGCATCAAAGTAATGCTAATGACACTGCCTTGTTCCTTAGGCTGTCCGCACCCCACCGGATTGGTCAATCTGAATGCAGCAAATCAATTAATATAAATTATACATGCACGGAGAGATGGGTTAATATCATAAGTTAATTTAATTAATTGTGCTTGATTAAATGAGGTCCTCTCATTAGCACACTTAGCCAGGAAGCACGGATGCATCATCGTCCTTGCAGAAGCTCTGCTGCCCAGACGCATATTCAGATTACCGGCCTCAGCCATGCAGACCTCCCTGCATAATTAACAACTCAACGAGCTGCAGTCACTTAAGCTGAAAAGGAAACTGTGCCCATCAACCTCTCTGATACTGTTTAAATTGAAGATGTCACGGGTAAAACAAAGGTGAACAGACAATGGTAATTAAAAATTAAAAGGACAGGAGGGGTATCACTAATGGCAGTCGAGTGGGAAGAGGGCCGAGGCCCGGGCTCCGTGCAGCCCGGACTGTGTGGGGGGGAGGTCACGCGGAGACGCCTGCATTCTGGGTGTGCTGAACGCGCGTGTCTCTGGGAATCCCGGAGCCCAGGCCGTCACGGGGAGAGGGCAGCAGGCTGAGCCAGAGGCCACTCTGTCAGGAGCGCGTGTACCCGTAGCAGGGAGCCGGCCAGCGCGGTCCTGTGTCATTATCCTGTAATGAACGGGGTGGGGGAGCCATGGCGTCGTGTCTGGTCCACCCGCAAGTTTTCAGCCGCGGCCCCACGTCAGGTATCAATCCGTGTCGTGGACAGGGCCCGGCTACCCCTCTGCCACTCACCTGGCTTCTGAGGCCTGCGTTCATTAAATGGATTTTCCTCCGGACAACATGGCAGGGCCTTGGCAAAAAATATGGGGATGTCTGATGGAAGTTATTCATCCCTTCCTGCTTCGATGCACAGCCTTGGAGGGACGGTGTGGAGTCAGGCGGGACCCAAGGGAAGCGAGTCTGCCATCAGCGCCAGAGATGCTGCAGAGCCCACAGCCAGGAGGCGGCCGCGGGGACCCATGGAGGGCAGTCGGGCGAGGGTGCAGAGGGTTCACACATCCCACATAAAAGTGTCCTTGAAACAGCGGCTGAAATAATTTCTTTTACGTTGGCAGCTGACCAGCTCAGTGCTCACTGTGCTTGGGATACTTAGATGCAGGCCTAGCAGCAACTACCTGGGACCTGGACTGCAGGACACGTGTTATCATGGGCGGTCGTTGGTACGCGGTCGTCAGCCTATGTAACAGCACGTCGCCGACAAACAACATTTCAAAGAGGACCCATCGTCCTCCACAGACGCGTTCAGTCACCAGATGTCTGAAACATAACCACACTGGAGAGAGGTGCCGGGTCAGGCTTACAATGTGATTCATCCTTGTTCCTTTCCACGCCCCCTGAGGAAAGGTGACATGCAGCTAAGGAGACAGACAGGCTGACACAAATATCAATTCACACACACAGCATGCCCACATTACATATAACATACGTGAAACGTACACACTGTCTGTCTGCACCCCACAAACCTCAGCCATCCGGGCCCTTCTGTAGTGACAGTCATTCTTTTCAGGAAGGTGACACACAACAGGTGCTGGTGGTGGCCAGGGGCAGCTCGGCGCTCTGAGAAGGGCTGGCTCCTCCGGCCTGGTCTGCTTTGGGACCTCAGGTGAGACCCGCAGCTTCCCCTTGGCCACTAAGATGGGGATGGAAATGCTGGTACTTCTCTCAGAGGGCTCTTTTGGGTTCCCATCAGTGAAGAGCCGTGGCTGGAACATCCTCGGCCTCAAATGACTGTTAGCACATATCATTTTCGTCATGATTAGCATCGTTTCTGTCCCCAACACCGACTGCACCGTGAGCGTACGGCCGCCTTGCCGTTGGGTATATTCATTCTGTGGCTTGGGACAGCAGCATTCCTCCCTGGCCCCGGTGATGGCTGCCGGCCGGCCGGCCTGGCTGGTCTGCACATGCTTCCCCCGGTCGGGTATGCTCTGCGAATTTCTCTGTCGGCACCAGTGGCTCCCAGGCAGGATTTTTCTCATGGCAGGTGGCTGCAGAGCCTTGGACCAGGAATGCATGTCTCCTGCCCTGAGTCTGCTCTGGTTCCAGTGGCTGGAACGAGGACGTGTCCCCCGCCTTGAAGGGAGGGACAGGAGTGGATGTTTGCTGCACACTTGTCCTGTGACCACACCAGGAAAGTCATTATTTGCTTAGACAAAGTGATGCATATATTAGTTATTTGGCATCTGGGGTCCCTCAACCAGGCCCAACCACACCGGGTCCTGACAAGTGTCTGTACCGCCTCGTCCCCACTACGCCAGATACATAGCAACTTCCTAAACGCAGAGCTAAACAAAGCATTCTGGATGCAAGAATAAATCGATGTATAAATGAATGAATAAACACATAAGAATATTCACCTTAAGCTATTCTGTTCTAGCTGCATAGCGTCATCGCACTTTGAGAGTTACGCTGAAATCTCAGTCACTACACGTCCTCCAGCTATAAATTTGGGACAGCTGCGCCAATCCCAGGAGTATAATATATTTTTGAATAAGATGAGTTAAATGCATAGTATTGTTATTTTTTGAATAAACTGTGATTGAAATAGACCTTAAAGACTTAGGTAAACTAATTTTAGGGTGGATGTTCCATTTATCAAAACAATCAAATTCATCAAACATTTAACTTAAAATGAAGCAGACTGGAATTCTTTTCAGCGAGAACCCCCCTGAGCACCTCCTGCTTTTTCAGGAGTTCCTTCCCAAATCTCTGGCTGGTCAGTCGTTTCCTCCTGGAATGGACCTACTGTGCATCAGCGGACATGGTCATTCTTTAGCACCTAAAAACAGAGCAATTCTCAGACAGCCCAGGAAGCAGCTCCTTTCCCATGTGCCATTTGTAACAGGTAATTTGACAGAAGAAAGTAAAATTGGTGATTATTAATTTAGAGTTTGTAGCTCACTCATGGAGGAAGGAAACTAATACAAATATGTCTGAAGTCTGGAAAGTTCCCACTGCTGTTTACAAAAGCCTGGGACATTGTCTGCAGCAACAGGGAGCATAGGCTCCCTACGCAGCAGGGGGGCCAGCACCAGCTGCTGCAAAACAAAGACTATATGAATTCCAAGTAAAATTGCCGAATTAAGTCCCAAAATTAAGATTCTTGAGTGCAGAATACGCGAGGTGTTCTGGGGAGAAAAACCTTTATGGGCTCTTACAACACAGTGTAAATAAAAGGTAATGCAAATGAACATGCATTTCTGTTCAGGAAGAGACAACAGAGAGGGGAGGACAGGGGTGGTTAGCCACGCGGAGCCGAGGTCTGTATGCCCAACGCCGGCTGTTACCACGGAGCTGCTGTGCATCTAACACGGAAAACATTTCAATGTCCACAGAGCTCCTGCAGCCGCTGAGCACACATGTCAGCCTGTGCACTCAATGGAGAGGTGAGCTGCTTCCAGAAAGACTCGCTGAACTCTCCTTTGCACCATCCCAAGGCATCCCTCAGACCAGTGGGACGACAGTGCCTTCTGAGGACGCCGGAGCCCTGAAAGCTACCTTGGACACTGAGGCAGGTGTGAGGGGCTGCTTCTTCAATGCCACACGAGGGATATTGGAATAAATTGCCAAAAGAGCATCTTCTCTGATGCTCCCTGCACCCTGTAAGAAACACCTTTAAGCCATCAGCTAACCCAGTGACAAAAGCGAAAGAATAGGGCAGCACTGCCCAGCTTGGATTTGCTACTGGTGTAAAACTCAAAAGATGTGCGGGAGAATAAGGCTTATGGTCAAATTAGAGTAAGGAAGGAAGCATCTGCGTAGACGTCCTGGGGACGTATGATAAGGCCCTTCTGCACATTAGAGAATCGGAGACACCATGGCATGGAAGTCTCCTCAAGCATTTCAGGATTAAACAATCCTTTTATTCAGGAAATGGAGGTCAAATACTTGCAAACCCAGTGCTTAATGAACACAGTTCGAGAAACGTGGGCACCAAGGAGTTTTGCTTAAATCCCACCCTTTTGACGGCAGCAGAATTCTTTTCATCTCTATTTTAATACATGAAACACACAAATTATTACATTGCTCTCTTATCCTAATAAACATATTTTCAGAGGCATTCTTTTCCTCCCAATCTCCGTCATATGTTTAAGGACTCCCAGTTGTTACTGGGCCCAGCCTGACAGAGGCAGCTGGTGTGCACTTGCCTTCTCCAGAATCTGTCTTGGTGCTGACAGATCTCACCTTGCTGGCCCAGACTGGGGTCAGCGGACACAGGCTATTGCTCACCTCTTGCACAGCAGGCATTGGGTTACACTGTGCTCAGCCTGGGTCATCTCATATCCCAATTAACATTAATTTTGTCGTCATGTTTTCCAAGGAAGTTTTCCTTTGATGTGAACTACTTAATTAATTGGCATAAAGTATTCCATTATATGTCCCTCCTATTTGTTTACTATCTATAGGCTAGATATTTGCGATTTGTGTGCTCTTCTTTCTTTATGACTCTAGCTGAAGTTTTGCCTATTTTATTTAGTTTTTTCAAAAACCAACTCTTGCCTTTATTATTTTTTCTCTATTCTTTGTTTTCTATGTCATTACATCCCACTCATTTATTACTGTCTTTTGCTAATTTTTGTTTGTTTGTTTAATTTACCCTTCTGTTGTTGCTTTCTTTAGCATACATCTTGGATTTTAAGCCTGTTCTTTATAATTTAAATATTTAAAACTATCTACTTTCATATAAGAACTACTATTGCTACCTCTTGAAAAATTTGGTATGCTGTTTGCATTATCATTTAGCTCAAAATATGTTCTAATTCTTTGAGATTTCTGTTGGAATTCTGGATTTCTTTAAAAATGTCCTGCTTAAATTTCAAATTGTTGGAGATTTTAGAAATATTTTGTTTTTATTTATTGCTGATATAACTCTGTTACAGTCAGACTCTCTGTGACTTCAATCGTTTTAAATTTATTGATACTTTTTATGGCACCACACATGGTCTATATTGGTGAATGTTCTGTGCGCATTTGAAAATAATATGCATTTGCCATCTCTTTGTGTAGGGTTCTGTACACATCAATTAGCTCAACTTGTTCCCCTAAAGTCATGTCTTCTATAGCCACATTGATTTTGTTTCTTTGTTTACTTGTTTTAATTATAAAGAGAGGGGCACTAAAATCTTCAACTGTTATTGAAGGTTTGTCTCTTTACTTAGTTGTATTTTGCTCCAAATATTTTGAAATTCTCATTTTATATTATTATGTTTTCTTGATGCATTCACCTTTTATGTGCATACAATGAACCTCTATATCTTGAGCTCTATTTTCCCCCTGGATATTAGTACAGCTATCCCAGGTTTATAATAACTAGTGTTTCCATATTTTTACTCTTGACATTTGTGCGTCTTTAAGTTTAAGTGTGTCTCTTGTAAATAAAGCACAGTTTTTCTCGTTCTTTTATCCATTCTGACAATCTCTTCCTTTCAATGGCAGCATGCAGTCCATTAACATTTAGTGCATTTATCAATACAATTAAAGTTAAGCTTACTCACACACTATTTGTTTTCTTTTGTCCTCTAGTTCTTTTCCTTTTTTACTGCCTTCTTTTTGGATAATCAAGAAATTTTTATTACTGAGTTTTGTCTCCTCTTTTGTTTTTTAACCATTTTTGTCTTTTTTCAAATGGTTGCTTTTGTGATGAAAGTTAACCTTACTTGGTCATCACTAAGTGAACATTATGCCTCTGTATGTTTAATGTTAAAATCTGATAATATCTCCCATGTTTTGTACTAATGTTTTCATACATTTCAATTTCATATTTATTATAAACCCAGACTACATTTAATTTTTATTTGCTTCAGACAATCATTTTACTTTAAATAACCTTTAGAAAGCAAGAGATACTTAATAAAATACAATGTCCAGTGGCCTGCCTCCATTACTGTAGCTTATTTCAACATGACATTGTTTTACTTCTGCTGGAAAAAATGTTTTTTAGCATTTCTTATGTTTAAGACTGCTGGAAACAAATTATCTAAGCTTTGCTTATCTGAAAATGTCTCTATTTTTTCTTAATTTTTGAAAGATATATTTACTATATATTATATTCCAGGTTGGCAATGTTTTTTCTATCTTCAGAATTTGAAAGCAATTTCTCTACTGCCTATTGGTTTGAATTCTGTGTAATGAGAAGTATCTTTGTTCTTTTGTATATAAAATGTCTTTTTTCCTCTCTGACTACTTATAAAATTTTCCTTTTATCACTGGTATTTAGCAGCTTGGCCATGATGTACCTAAGTGTGAATTTTTCTTTTTCATTTGTTGTTTTGGGGGCTTATCGGGTCTGTGGATTGATATTTTTGTCAAATTTTAAAAAACAATTTGTCAACATTTATTCAAATATGTACATGTTTTCTACCCCCCTGTCTCTTTGTCATTTGTTTTTCCTTTTGGGACTCAAATTACTTTTATGTTGGTCTATTTGATACTGCCCCAAAGGTCTTAGAGTTTGTCATTGTTTGTTTGCTTTATTTTAGTTCTTTCTTCTCCCTGTGATTAGGTTGGAAAATTTCCACTGATCTGTCTGTGAGATCACTGATTCTTTAAAATATGTATTCTAACTTCTATTGATCCTATCTAATAAATTTTGTAAGGCAAATACTGCATTTTTCAGTTCTAGATTTCCCTTTTTCCAATTTCCAATTTTTTATAGCTCTCATATCTCTCCCTTCAATTGTCTATTATTACACCTGTTTATTTTTTTATCCACCAATTTTTAAAGACTCCTCAATATATCTATCATAGATATTTTGAAATAGTTATTCACCAATTTCAAAATATGGAACATTTGTAGGTCTGTTAGTATTGGCTATTTTTCCCTGGACTGTGAATTTCAGGTTCCTATTTATTTGCCTTTTTAGTGTGTGTGTGTGTGTGTGTGTGTGTGTGTGTGTGTGTGTGTGTGTTTACTGTGTAGGTGTTGCAAATAATACTTTGTGTGGACTCTGTATTCTGTTATCATTCTATAAAAAGTGTTATTTTCTAGCAGACAATTAAACTACCAGTGAATCACCTATATCTTCTTGCAAGTGGCTTGGTTTTTCAATTTATTAAATAGCTCTATTTTGGTTTGTCCCTTAGTCCTAACACATAGATTTTAATCCCAGAGTATGGCCCTTATGCATAACGCTTACCTCTCTTTGGGATGGGAAGCCTGAAATAGTTACAAAGTCCCTATAATTGGGCAGCATTCACATCTCTGACTCCAAGACAGAATGACAGGTAGCTCCTGAAATATTTCTCCTCAGGCTTCTGACTCTTCCAGCTGTTTTCACATGTAATAACTAAACTTTTATGCCTTGAAAATGTAGTTGCAGAGTCAGCAATAATTTGAGGAAAATTTGCCCAGATTTAGAGGCTGGTCCCTCTCTCCTTCCTGGGAGTCTTAGCTTCGATTTTAACAGCTCTGGCTTCCCCAAAACCCAACCTCAGGCCCTAAGCCATCAAAGCACTGATGCCTCCTGCTTCTGCTCCATCCCCCAGGTCCTAGGAAATCTTGGAAATAAAGACAGCAGAATGTGGATCTCTTTTCTGTAGTTCTCTTCTTTTAGTGAAAAATCATCTTCAGTTTCTACTGTTTTAGGTAACCTTTAAGTGCCTGTAAATAAGTGATATATATATATATATATATATATATATATATATATATATATATAGATAGATAGATGTATTTATTATTTATTTTTTTTACCAGCGTTTATAGCCATAGGCAAAGGAGTTAATATGATACAATCCACTTGGCCACTACTGGGAGCTGGAAATCCCTAGAATTAGTCTTAGCGTTTGCAGACTCCAGTGCAGCTTGCAGTCTACCTTATGAGGGGTACAGGAGTGTTCACACCCCCGACATCTGCACACAGTCCACCCTAACTGGTGCCCAGACCTCAGCAGCTGATGCTTTGCTTGACGTGGTCAGGTTTTCTTGACCAGGTTGCACCTTTGTCCTCCCTCCCTGTCTCCCCGCCCAGGTGCTCAGCAGAGCTGTGATGCATAGATGTAGAGAAGGCGATGGAAGGTATGTTTAGCGCATGTGTGGCTTGATGTTAATGTTACATTTTCAGAAGATATTTTCTACAAGAATTGGGGTAAGACACACCAAGAATTGGTGTGTATATGTGTGAGTGTGAGTATGCTTGTGTGTGTACATCTCATGAAGCTTGCCTTTGCTATGTCATTCATTAAAAAAATATTTCCAAGACTTCTCATTAGATCCTGAAAAAAGTCAAGTTTTCATTCACAGATGCTCTATGAAGTAATTTAAATATTCCCATCATAGGGATGAATAAATTGAGGGTTAGAAAGATTGTGTAACTTACCAAGTTTACACATTTGCTGTTAAAATCAGAATTTAAATGCTCGCATTCTCACTCCAGAGCCTGATGCCAGAGTCATTAGGCAACATTTCCATCTTTTCTGCTTAAAATAATATAGTCCCTACATTTAAGTGTTCAAAATCTGACTGTCCTTAAAAAAAGAAAACAATTAAAATGCTATTCCATCTCCTTTCCTAGTCACTCAGTCAATAGTAACATTCTGTCTTCTGAATTTATAGTCGTTTTTACATCTAAGTCAAGTTTATATTTTAACATAGAAATTGGTAGAGTAAAATAGAGCTATAAATAAAATCATCGGATATTCTAAAGCAAAGGTTTTCTAAAGTTCTTACGCACTGAAACAGCCTCTTCTCCCTCACCCCACCCACCCCTGAGAAGTTATATGTGGAACTAAAGGTAAACTTCACCCAGGGCAGCCCAGTGTGAATGGCTTGTTATGGCCAGCATTCATCCCCACATTGTTAAACATTTCAGCATCTCTCCAGGTGGAAACCTAAATTAATAAAACAATAAATAAAAGCCCAGCATCCCCTGTGATGATATGGCAAATGAGCACATCCAGAGAACTCTCTGCTGGGCCGTCCCCCCGATTTCCTCTGACACATAGTGCGGAGCTCGGCGGGTTAGGGGACATGGCTGGAATTTAAATTTTCCTGACACAAAGACCTGCGACATACTTCTGTTAGTGTCTAGACTTCATCAGATGGATGCTGAGAACTAATACCAACTACAATGCACGTGAAACTGAGGTTGCTACCAGAATGCCAGCACATCACTTTATACAGAGAATCACATCTACCTTACGGACAGGAAGTACCCACAGGGTCATGGGACAGCACTCCAGTCGGCAGTTCTACAGTAGGTCACGCCATGGCTCGCTTCTGCAGCTCTGCCTCTTTATGGATGATCAAAATCCACTTAGAAGGATGAAATGTTTCCTGCGGATCTATTTATACACCCAGTAAAGTTAGCGTTGAGTACACTAAAATCAATTCATTCTTTTTCAGGTGAATTTGTCCATTTAATGCTTAAAGTAGAGCTTCTGCTGCCTTTAACAGAGGGTGCATAGCTTTATTTCCCTTGCTAAATTTCACATTACATGAAGACACAAAACTTGTAATCATTTATGCATTATTTGCTATTGAGCTCCTTTTAAGGGATAGAGTAATAAGATCACACGATGATGAAAAATCTTTCATCCATAATTTGTAAGAGCTCGTGGTTAAGTAGAGAGACTTAAGTGGACAAATGCAGATGAAAAGTGTCCATGCTCTGCTATGGAAAGAATGGGGAGGAATGAGCAGTTTTGCTTTAGAGAGATGAGAACAGCTTCCCAGAGACTGTGTTTAAACTGGGACTAAAGACATGAGTAGAAGAGTCTGGACAGAGAAGAGGGCTGGGGCACCCATGTGTGGTTGGGGGACAGACATGTCTTGCTAGGAGGTCATTTTGGTGCCTATAGTCCTCAACCTTTTACTCATCCAGGGAGATGACATCTGACCTCATAGACACAGCCCTGCCAGGAGCGGGCGGCGTGCATTCCCCGATCACTGTGATTCAGTTCACGCCCTTATCTTCACTGCATGCCAGCTTACCAGAATGTGGATGAGTTTGTGAGACAAAATGCATTCTCTCTAATCTTAAAATCAAACACAAATTACTTGTCATACTAGGTACTCGCATTTTGACACAGCCCAAAGCAGAACAATCATTTTTGTATCATTTCCCAGGACAACTCTTCAAACTCAAATCACTTGGACTTTTTCTAGGTAGACTAGTCTACCGCAGTTTTCCTTTTCTCATTTTTGCTTGTAGATCACAGTAGGAAAACTGACTCTGTGTTTCTTGCAAAACACAAAATTTAGAGTAGAATCTGAAAATATCCCCCCTGTCAAACTCAAGTCTCCTCCTTGGTAAATACCTTTATGATTTTTTGATCTAACTTTTAATTTGTAATATAGAAAACAATATAAATTCAAAGACCGTATTTCCTTAGTTTTGCATAAATGGGATAACACTATACACAGTGCTTCTGAGTTTCCTTTATCAATTATCAGTAGGTCTCAGAGAGTTTCCCACAACCATAAATAATAGACCTACGCTTACGAGAGTACTGGGGTTTGTTTGCTGGCCCCGTGCTGAGGGACATCCAATTCAGGTGTATCCTAATTTTCCCAGCATCATTGTACTAGGTGACCATTTACAGCCAGAATCTGTGTGCGTCAGCCAGACCTGGTTTGTGGTCAGATTTCTGACAATGGCCGAGTCATGGGGACTTTCCGTACTTTCTAACAAAAGAGCTCAGTGTTTCTTAACCACATTTTTTATTTAAAGCCAGATAGCTCTTTAAGAATTTGAGGAAATTCTTATGAATTCAGCTCCCTAGAATTTTTGAAATATGCTTAAGCATTTATAATGCACAGTTCAGTACATAATTTCCAGAGTTTCACGAGCCCCTGGAAAGTCACTGAAAGATACTCCAGATTTGACAAGCAACCTTTTCTCTAATATGTCTACCAAAAATTAATAAATATGCTTTTAAATTTATCTAACTTTCCATATATAGTCACATGGATCTGTAAATCACAACCATAAAACATGAAAATTACTTCCTTCATATTCATGAACCATTCAAAAATAAACAGAACATATGGACACTGAGGGTTAAGTTTAACAAGTTGGGAACTCGTTTGTTTCTTGAGATAGAAAATTCATTCAGTTGGCAGTGAGCAATAACAGCTACGAGCAGAGTATATAAATATTTTATGAATAAAACTCAATAATTTCAGCAATGCACAAAACAGAAGCTTCATTTATGTAATTTATGTAATGACAACTCCTGTCTTTGTAACAGGTTGGCTCCCTTGTGTTGTTTACATTCAATTTCAAACACAGACCTCTCAGAATCATGTGCTAAAGCTTCTCTAATCTGCTCCCTTTACCAAAGCAGGCATAATATGCCTGAGTATCGCTAATTCAGCAGTGAAAAATAAATTACACTTTTAAGCCAAACAAATTAAACACTCAACTTTAAATGCTGCTTGCTAGAGCAAGTAGCTAGAATGTGTATACTGCTCTGATAATCACATTTCCTGCTGAATTCATCAAATGAAATTATATTAATATTTTCCCACAAATCCTTTAAACCACTTAATGAGTTCATTCTTCTAAGGTTGACATAAATTAAAAAACGATTCATGAATTTCATAAGACAGAAGCTGTTCCTTAAACACCTATGAGCACCTCAGTACCAAGCAAAATACTGGTGTCATGTGGGGTGTCATGCAGGGTCTCTGGTCCCGCTCCCCGCACAAGAACGCAGAATATGGCTAGGACAAAAAGGCACACCCACGGAGCCATAGATAGGGGAGTCATACCACTATAGTCTCGCTGGCGCCTGGGTTGGAGACACAGGAAGCAGGAGCCACACGATCCGCAACCTGCCGTCCACTTCTCTGCCAACCAACCTCACTTGCTAACTGTAATTCATGCTTGCTAGCTCAGCCACAGCAGTTATATCAGTGGCTAATGGCTAACCAGTAACAGCTGATGGCCAACTAGTCACAGCTGATGGCCATCTACTACCCGAGCCAGCACCTTTCCACGTGAGGCCGAGAGCCTGGAAACTGCTCTCCTGGCTCTGTCCCCACAACTGGAATCCCCAGAGACCACCATTTATTAAAAGGTCAAAGGTGATTCTAAGTGTGGGGAGGATAGAAAACGACCATGCCCCATGGATTTTCCTACAGAGGGGACCTAATTAAGGCCGTGTAGATACCTGTATGGTAGACTTTATTCCTTCAGGCAGCTTAAGAACCTCCCATGTGGTCGCTGCCTACCTCCCGGTTTCCTCTCCTGCTCAGCCTCTTTTCCCTACGTGTACCAGCCATGCAGCCTCTTTGCCACCCTCCCCACGGGGACGGATAGCTTAGCTACCTCCCCGTCACCATTGATTCGTGTGGCCTAAGCGTGCGCCCGTGCACCTGTGCAGAGGCCATTCCTGACTGCAAGTCCTCCTGTAACGTGTTTGCGGCTCTCCTGCTGACCTGCCCCCACTGCTCGGTCAGCATTCAGCGTCCAGCAGGTGCAGAAAGATTGTTGAAAATAAGTGTTTAGGGCTCAGAAAAATGCCTCCATTTTAACCATAATCGAAACTGTTCACTTTTTTTTTCCGATTGCCATGATGCTAATTACAGGTAATGTGACCAATGAGCCCACAGGTGGAAGTGGTGAGGGCCGGATGCTATGCCAGGTAGTCCGGCAGTAACCAACTGCCCTCCGTGTAGCATGTCACCGCGGTGCATAGAGCTGAGTCCAGAGTGGCATGCAGGTAGGGACATTCACAAACACACAGGTGCATGTAAACACACGCTGTGCAAATGAGCCACATCGGGTCCCCAGATTCTGAACAGACCTTACAAATAGGTTCGCCTTATCAAGAAACCCACATGTTTATTTATTCATTTTGGGTTAAACTCTACAGCAGCCAGTGGTTTCCCCAGGAGCAGCCACTCCTGACAGAGACAGCAGTGTGCAGGAAGTGACGTGACAGTGCTGGGTGAGCCCCGCAGCGATCACACGCTCGGGGGCTGTCTCCTCCACTTCTGCACACACAGGGCTCCAATACCACTGCCTCCCTGTCCTCGGCTCCCCCCACCACCACCAGTTACCCCCAGTCCCACCTGTTCTTCCTCCTCTCAAATTCCCCCAGACACGAATTAAAAGTGCGCCCCAGAAACGGCATGAGGACACATCTGTGACACCATTCTCCCCAGGCACGTGGGCGATGGTGTCACACATAAGCGGTGTGGAGAGAAGCCTGCGTCGCTGTCCCAGGTGCTGGACTGTCCCGATTAGGGAGGCGTCCACAGGGAAGCCAGGCATGAGGCCAGTCCGGCTGGTCCACGGAGGAGGCGCGGCGACCCAGGAGGGGCGGTCACGTCGGAGAGAACCAGCCCAGGGGAAACCCCAGAGGAAGCCGGCGACACCAGATTAAACTGAAGCGGAAACGAGAGGGTGGGTCTGGTAGATCCCAGCATCGTTCGCTCAAAACGAGGGTTTCCTTCGCGTGCCAGGCGCTGTGCTTGCCTGTGTGCACATTGCTCAGCCTGCCTCCTCCAATAGTTCGCAAGTATTAGTGACCACAAAGAGTCCCGTGCCAGTGCTTGTCCACATGCAGACAACGTAACATTTCAGGTTCCAAGCTTCTATCGCCAGGCTCACTACATTCTACTTGCTGTAAGTTACTTAGAGTTCAATGGCAGCTCCACGTCCTGGCCAACACTTCAGGAATACGCTCCCTTGGGTGACCGCCGTTCGTGTTTCGGGAACACCCGCAGCCCCCCCATCTTCCTTTTCGGCTGCAGTGAGGGACCCTCCTGACTCTCCAGGAGGACAGACGCTGGATGATGGAGGGACAGAAGGCTTTCTGCCTGAGGACCCCTCTGTTCCCAAGAGACAAGGAAGCAGTGCCTGGAGGGGCCGTCACTATGACAACAGCCTGGGGTTACAGGGCCCAGAGCCTTCCGCATTGTTCACGGATCCCTAAACTAACAGAAACCTGGGAGGCAGGAGTGATGCCCTCCTAGTTTCAAAGACCAGGAAACTGAAGCCATGGGGAGCTTTCAGTGATGCTGGACCACGAGGAACCACAGGAAGCAGATGAAGGGGCTGCACCTCAGGTTTATTCTCCAGCCCCCTCCCGCCCCACCCTCTGGCGGCAGATGAGCCCTTGAATGCACTGCTCTCCGGGTTCCTGTGCAGAATTTGTCAGGTTGTTAACTTGGCTGCTATGTAATAATTTATTACAATAAGTCACACCAGACATTGGAGCTCGGCCAACAGAGAAACTGACCACTTGCCAGGCGAGGCTCAGTATCAGCCAGGACCCCACTTACAGCACCGCTCCCTGCAGGAGACAAGCATCCTGCACATCCAGAAGCAGAAGCTCCTTTTGGAAGGCCTGGCCCTAATTATAGGTCCAAGGATAGGAAAGTGTGGGGTAAACCTGGGGCTTGCGTTAACATGCAACATGCATGGGAAATCAATCATAGGTATTAAAGTAAAGTTCTAATGGTCTTACTCAAAACACAGGTTTAGAATGGCCACTAACAAAAGCAGAAAGACATTAGCTTAGGTCCCTGCCGATGAATGTCAGCTGGGGCGGCATAAATGCTCGCTGTGTCCTGTCCCCTGGTTTATGTTTCCTCTTTGCCCAAGTAGAACTGGACCAGACGTTACCAGTGTGCATACTGAAATGCAAGTGTGTGCAAATATTCAATCCCGATAGCTTTGAACAGAAGTAAACCCGAGAGTTCTCACACAGGTCGCAAAGCTGTAGGCTAGGCACTATTTTACTAGATTCTTGGGCCCAGGAAAGCCTCTTTATTACCCTTTCATGGGAAGCAGAACTTAAATCAGAAATCTCAAAGGTCAGTGCTGTAAAATGCAGCTTATATTGCAGGAGAAACAAAACATCCCCCCAAAATACTCCGCTGACAATAATAGTGAAACCATGAGCATCAGACTTTCAATTAATAATAGCACTTACTTTGTTGGACACTTGCCTCCTGTTCTGCATGCATGTTAATTTAATCCTTACAAGAAATCTCGTTCTTTACGTTTCAGACATGAAGACAATATTTGAGAGGATTGACAACTACAGCCAAATGTTAGAGTTCGTAAACGGATCTGAACCTTTGTGCCTGAACCCAGGGCCTCACTCTTACCCGACGTCTCTGCCAGCCCCATGTCTGGTCACTGGCCAACCTCATGCTTCACCAGGATTCAGAGAAACAGATGTGAAAACCTGCTTCCTGGTTATGGGCTACGTGTGTCCTCCTTCCTCCGAGAACCCTGTCTGAACTGTCAAACAGGGTGATGACATCTGCCTCCTCAGAGTTCATGAAGATTAAGAGACATTTTTAAAGTTGTGACCACATCTATGAGCATGAGGTTCAACGCCTAGAATTCAACAGGCGCACAATGAATGCCTTACCCCTTGTGTCCTGTTCTAGAGAAAAGAGAGGATGATACATGCACCCTGTCTGCACTGCAGAGCTCTCTGCGTGTGCCCTCTTTCCAAATGACGTCTCAGCGCCTTTTTGACAAAAAGACTTCTTAACCCTTTGAGGTACTGAATTTGCTCCAGCTGGTTTTCACTCATTTGGTCCCCAGTGAACCAGACTGAGAGGGCAGAAAGTCTAATCTCTTGGAACACGTATTCTTTTTCCTCCTTTCAGGTAAATAGATCAGTATCGTTAGGAGTAATTTTGCAAAGAAGTGCCCCAGGGGCATCCCCAAGATGGTTTGTGTTTCTGTGTGTGAGTGTGTGTGTGAGTGTGTGACAGAGATGGAGAGAGCAGACTACCTATATTTACAAAAGGAGAGGACCTAGACTAGAGTAATAAGTTTACCAATACATAAATCCCTCGTTTTTCTTTTCATTTCAAAGTCTATATTCTTCCTACCCACACACGGCTAACTAACTATGTGAGAGGATAGATGTGTGATTAGCTTGATGTGGTCATCACCTCACAATGTGGACCTAGTCAAAGTACCACACTGTACGCCTTCAATACATACCATTTTTATAGTTCAAAGATATCTCAATAAATCTGATGAAAAAGCTAAATATTCTTTCGTCATAAATGCAGACAGATATATATTTACATGTACACTGTTTTCAGTGTTTTATTATTTTTCTAAAGTTTCGCTCTAACTTTAAAAGAGTAAATTAGTGACTCAGACTTTTTTCTCATCTTTAATGGGACATATCCAGTTATTACAACATTTAGAAAGCAGTCTTTTATGACAGGATACACTGGGAAATGTCAGATACATTTAAAGTGACAATCCTGGCACAGTTCCTGGCACATTGTAGGCACTCAAAGAAATTTCAGATTCATGGCTTCCCGCAAACCCTGTGACGGTTTTGTGGGGGCCCAGCCTCCCCTGCCATCTCCTGGCTCCCAGACAGCATCGCTATCTTGCTGCCTCCAGACCCTGTTTCTCCAGGACTTTGTCAACCTCTGCCATCATGTCAACTGGAGCACAGCCCTTCCTGACTCAGATTCTTTGGGTTTTTGCTGCCTGAGAAGGAAGCTCCATGTTTCTTACCGTGTTTCCCTGAAAATAAGACCTAGCCTGACAATCAGCTCTACTGCATCTTTTGGAGCAAAAATTAATATAAGACCCAATATTATATATTATATTATATTATATTATATTATATTATATTATATTATATTATATTATATTATATTATATTATATTATATTATATTATATTATATTATATTATATCCAGTCTTATATTCTAGTAAAATAAGACCTGGTCTTATTTTTTGCTCCAAAAGATGCATTAGAGCTGATTGTCCGGCTAGGTCTTATTTTTGGGGAAACACGGTAGTCTTTTGGGCCACTGTATGTGTGTTTCTAAATTTATTTATTGGTATTTTCTCAGAACTCAGCATAACTACTGTCACATAGGACACTTCAAGAAGTGCTTACTAAGAATATTGTACCTGTTTTTTATAGTTTCAGAAGCATTTAGACATTATATGACTGAGGTGCTTCCGTCTGTCTATGCGAAGTCCATGACATGTCCATTAGCAGGGAAGATTCGAGTTTTTATTAGTCTTGTGTCTTGGAGGAAGTGATTTTGTGCATGTTCTTGAAAATTGAACACAACCACAGAACTTCTGTTTCATTAATAGATTTAGACATATAGCTAACATGCCATGGAAATATTTTTTTAAAGATAAATTATCCTATAACACACTATCTATGTGTTCATGAAATAAATTACATAATGAAAATCCAGAACCAATTCAAATCTCATCATGCAAATATGTGTACACAAAAAAGTGTGTGTTTTTCCACACTCATGTACCCGTTAATATATGTGACGTAAAGCAAAAGGATCCTGAAACTCAAATTATCTAGTTCAAAGCAAAGCGACACTTGAGATTTCCAATCTGTAAATGATACTCTTATTGCATATTTAAGAAAAATCAGACTTCTGGTAGTGCTTCAGTCCGTAGTGTTCATGTGTCTAGAAATCATACAGGTGTGCCTTTCCTTCAATATTGGTAATAGCTCTGCTCATATTTGTAAATTAAATATATGCAAACAATTCTTAATTTTAAACCATGAACTCTGAAAGCTCTGCTGGAGAGGTCAGCTTCCCTTGAGTGATTTAAAAAGACTCAGGTAGTGCAGAAGCAATGCCCATGTCCAATAGAATCCTAAAATTCTTTTAGGAAATAACGCTGACAAGATTAAAGAAAAAACAGAAACAAACTAACTCCTTCTTTTAACTTCCTATCTCAAACATCAACAAACATTTTAAAATCCATACTTGCATAAACCTTATCTATTGTCTGTCCTCAATCTCAGTATTTTATTTCTCGCTTCCTTTCGTGTTTTTGGAAACAGTGTCAGCATCAGGCATCCTATAATGATGCTGCTGCAGCAGGAAAGCAAATGGCCTTGTTCACACGGCCGGACTTCAGAAGGAAATTTGGGACCGCAAGTTCAGGATTCGAAGGGCCTGGCTGCTTGTTCTGAGACTTGTGTTGCTGTTTTTCTTTACATCTCCTCATAGGTCCTAAAAGCGTGAGGAGTGATGCGCTCACTCTCTAGGACATTCCGGCTTGAGACACGGGCTCTTAGCTGGATTTTCAGGGTTGAACATAATATTCTACCAGGATGCAGGTTAACGTCCTCCCCTCCTGGACACAGCTTAGAAAACTCCAACTTTGTGTACACTTATTTGCACGCTTTTCAAGTGCATAAATCATAGATTTGGTAACTAAATGGACTATGCTATCAAACCTAAAGGAAAAAGGTGCAGGCAACTCATATCACATAAATATGACAGTGGCAATGGTGACATCATTTTTTTTTAACATGCTTTATTCATATTATGTCGGAGCCTGCCGACGAGACGAACGGTTCCTGAAGTGGGGAGTGAGGATTGAGAAAAAAATAGACAAGAGACAAAGATGGGAT